>NW_012267219.1:19915313-20063527 GCF_000151885.1 Dipodomys ordii | reverse complement strand
CCTTTGCCATGCAGAAGCTCTGCAATTTCATGCAATCCCATTTGTCCAACCTTTCTTTGATTTGTTGTGTTTCTGGGTCTCTATTAAGAAAATTTCGGCCTGTGCCAAGGAGACTTAAGGGTTCTCCTATTCCATCCTGTAATGTTTTCAGAGTGTCTGTTTTGACTCTGAGGTCTTTGATCCATTTGGAGTTGATTCTGGTTCAGGGTGATATGTAAGGATTTATCTTTAGTTTTTCTACAAGTAACCTCCAATGTTCCTGGATTGTAAGGATCAACAGCGTGAAAATGGCAATACTTCCCAAGGCTAAGTAAAAATTCAATGCAATACCTATCAATATTCCAACCTCATTCTTCAATGAAATAGAAGAAGCAATCTAAAAATTTGCCATGGAACAATAAAAGACCCCAAATAGCACAAATAACACCAAGAGCAGTGCTGGAGGAATATCAATACCAAATATCAATACCAAATTTCAAACTCCACTACAAAGCCATAGTAATCAAAACAGCATGGTACTGGCACAAGAACAGACCTGAGGACCAATGGAATAGAGCTGAAAACCTAGAAATGAACCCACAGACATATAGCCACCTTATCTTTGATAAGGGAGCTAAAAAAATAGAATGGAAGTAAGACAGCCTCTTCAGTAAATGGTGCTGGCAAAATTGGTTAGCACTTCCTATTTTGAACCTAATTCTAGCATGCACTAGGCACAATGTCAGGTACTATTTGACACTAAGTCTTAGAGTCCTAGCATGTCCCGGAATGTACCTAAGTTTGTGTGTGTGTGTGTGTGTGTGTGTGTGTGTATTTAATGTTCAGCTGAATTGATAAACTTTAAGCATATAAGCATCAATCAGAAAGAGATTGATTCAAGATTTCTTTTACTAGTCATAATATACATTCATTTTATTGAGAATCTACTAAGTGATTTACAGGGATGAATTAAATCAATAGCCAAATAATGCTTTGAATTATGTTTTAGTACCATCCCCATTTCACTGATGGTGAAAGAGAGGAGCATGAGAAGTCATGCAATGAGATAATAGAATAAGACAGACACACCGAATATGACAGATCAGTATTTCAACACAAAGTGTCAGCTTCAGAAACAGGCACTCTCCGTTGATACGTTATGATGCTGCATTGAAATCACTATAAACCTGATGTCAGAAGCAGCCTCCTCCTACAATATCCCAGATACAAATTTATGGAGTGACACATTGTGAGTTTGCACTTAGAATATCTTGGCAAATTATTATCTGCCTTAAAACCCCACCAAGCATGAAGAGAGTGGGTCTGAGAAATTACTGACTTTTCATATGACATTCTAACCCAGGGATTTAAAGAGATTCAGTCCCTCCACAAACTGCTTATCTTTCTGCCAGTGAGATTCAGCTAACCTACAAGAGTAGGCAACTACACAACCACAGGTGATAAGATTCTCACCCAACACACAGAAGAATCTGCCTTGGACTATTAGAAATGTCATGTGCATATACCAAACTTCAAACCACTGCTTCTCAGTAGAGTAACCCTTCATTTTTACCAGGTATATAAATGGGCTCTCATCCTGTGTGAACAAACATTAAAAAAGTAAAAAGCTTAAATTCAATATCCCCAAAGGAAAAGCTTCCATTTTTGAGGCAGAAATTTGTGGAGAGAAGAAAATTGGGAGAAAATTGTTTTCTCTCTCTGCAGGTATTATTCTACTTGTTTAAAAGATGAGAAAATAAGGCACAAAGAGGTTAAGTAGCTTTCTAAATTTCTTTCTATTTATACTTTTATTTGTATGACATAATTTGATTACATGACAGCAAAACAAAAGGTCTAGGAAGAGAAAATTGTCAAATGTGAGCATAATTGTGGCAATCTGAACACACATTCATTTACTAACAACAAAAATTAGGAGAGAAGCTTTCTAAACAAGGTGCCTTTCAAGATAAATGTATAACCCCAGATACAATAGATGGTCTCATTATATTTCATTGCTGTAAACACTAATCACGGTTAAGTGTTTATGAATTGCTTTACTCACAAAAAATATCTAAAGGAAATGATAGGAAATTAAGGCTTGATCATGTAGTTTTGGGGAAGGAAATTATATAACAGAGCAGTCCAGATTTTCTTCAAGTTCAGAAACCTCTTCCCTGAATTGGGTCCCGAGGTTTACGTCTCTCCATAATCTCTGGATAGAAGGACTTTGCTTTTGGTTTTATGGAAAGTTGGGATTGCTCATCAGGCTGAATGTGGTCCTCTCAGTCTGACCAGGGTTTGAAACTCTGTCATGGGTTTCTCAGATAATAACTCAGCTCATCTGACATACAAAAAAGGAAATTAGCAGCAGAATGTCATGCTATTATCCTAAATACACTGTTTCATTCACACAATCTACATACTTTCTTCCCATGTGGACCCAAGAATAAACATCCTTACCAGAAACATCATTTGAATCCACTTTGAAAAACAACAGTTGGCACAGGAATGAAGACATTTGAGATACTCAAGTTGTGTTCTTTTGCCTTCTTTAGTCACTGAGACCCCAGAAATCTGAAGGTACATGGAAAAAGCAGGAAGTGGACTGAGTGGGTAGAATCAAGTTGGACCCTATCCACTTGTTCCCCTTGTCCTTCCTTCGTTTCTCTGTATCATTTCCTCAGGCTATCTTACCACACTTGTCAAAGCTCTAAACAAGCAGACTTACAGATTCATTCTCTCACTCTCCCAACCTTTACTCTGGGCCCAAGCAACATGACATGTTCAGATTCCTCCATGGCATCTCAAAATAAATAGATTCCCCCAAACTTAGACATAAGCTTTCCCCTTTCTGTCTCATTAAATGGCATTGCATTCATCTGGCTGAATGAGATAGAATCCCAGGAGGCATCCTTCATAAAATCCTCTCTCTTAGGGTCCTTCAACTGATTCTTCTCTAAATGTGCTGATTCCATATTGTCTAAAAAACACAATCTCACCAGCCACTACACTGTGTTCCACAAAAACCAAGAATAGACTCAAATGATCCTCATCTCTCTCTGCAAAACTGTGGCCTCTAGCTCATTTCCATATTTCCATTCTCGTTAATTGTTCATACTGCAAATATAATGCTTTATCCTTAAAAGTCCATTTTCTAGATCCAGAAGCAATTTCCCACTGCTATTAAGATTCTTAAAAAAACATACACAAGTCTCCTTAATTTTACTTGAAGTTTGGTATGATCTACGTGCCTGTCTCTAACTATACATTCAGCAACATCTACTGTCTCAATCATCCGTATTTGCACTGTTTCTAGCCACAGCACCAGGAAACAATGCTTTGTTTCTGTAAAGATACTCTTGAGTCCATCCCCTTGTCACAGAATTAGCTGCTAAATATCATTCAAGTCTTGGATCAAATTGTACTTAATACAGGCAAGGTGGTACACATCTGTAATCCCCATACACCAGAAGTGGAGGCAAAAAATAATAATTTTTTAAAAACACACAAAAAAACTCCCCAAAGACATGAGTCCAAGGGTAGCCTGAGCAGCTAGAAATAGTTGTCTATTTTCACTTTTGTAAATGGAAAGAATTGTATCTATTTTCACTTTTGTGTATGGGTTTCTATATTCAGTGCTCTGCACATTTTTCCCATAATATAACACCCTATACATTGCTCTTACGTATATACATTAGTAATGAGCTAATGACTTTGTTCTTTGTCCCAAAATATGCTGTCGATATTTACACGGGCCTTGGAGCCAGAATGTCTGGATTAGAACTCATCCTCCATGCTCAGTCTCAGTCTTCTCATCTGTAAGACAGGAACAATACCAATATTGGTATAATTGAATAATTATGAAGTTTGAAATATACTGTGTTCTCATATCTTAGCTTCTCAAAAAGTATAAGCTATTATTCATATTTTAGGTTTTTTTCTCTTTCTCTCTTTCTCCCCTTCTCTCTCATTATTAATTGACTTCATAATCTAGTCTTTCCGAAGTTACATGAATAATTGAAGTGATTTTTTTTCCCTAGGAGGAATCTTCTATTCCATTTGCTCTCCCATTCTTCACAGAATGCTGAACAGCAGATGCTGGAACAATGCATGAAGAATATGGCCATATAGTGTTGCCTCATAATCTTCTAATAATACCAGGGGGTGAGGAATGGATTAACTGACAGATATGGTTAAACCAAATATATCTCCACAACTTCTGATTTTATAGGTTCAGATTGTATGGGGAGAGGCACTAAAGGGAATTATGGAAAAGTAAACAAAAGGACACATTCCAAGAGGTAGAAAACAAGAAATCTGGAAGTGTTAGATAAGTACCCTCAGGCACTCATTCCTGTTTCGTTTTTAATTTTAATTTTAATTATTTATTTATTTTACAGGATTACTGCAGAAGATCAAACACACAGTCAAGACAACTACAAAACCAGGATTTTCCACTGGCATCATTAAAACACCAGTACAATCTCCTTGCAGCCAATCACAATACCCAGGATTCTAGGGTTGCTACATCAGAATGGTTTCATAATGGAGAAAGGTTACAAAATAGAGTGCTGCATTGTGTATGTTGACTATATGTAATGTTGTTATGGATGTAAAAGATTCTTTACGATATGCATGTTAGAAGACTCTTCAGGGCCAGTCCTCTAGTTCTTCTACAACTAGTCCCAGGACTGATTAAAGGAGGATTCACATATACCTAGGAATACCAGACTGGGTTAAGGTGACTTTGTCTGACAATGTTTTCCTCTCCCAGGTTCTGATCTAAAAGAATTCCTCTTCTCAAATTCTAAGTACCGCCATGTGATAGGCTTTGAGAACTAATGACCAAGAAAAACTTTGTTGGATCTGCCTGCAATTGTTGCCACCAGTCTTGCCATTAAAATGAAGTTATTTTGAAGACAAATCTAAAGGCCTTAGAAAAATGAAGCAAATTTGTTTATATTTCTTTTCTATTATTCCAAAACATATTTAAGGAAGGCTGAAAACATGGACATATTTTGTAGTCTTCTGCTTTCTCTCTCCTTTTGGGTTGTTATATTTAGTTGGTAAATTGGAAATTTGGCACATCTTTGGCATGTGTCAAGAGCGCTCTGTTGGAAATTCTGTGTTTTCTTTCTCAGCTCCTAAACCACTACCTCCGTGAGAGTTATCCTGTGTTCTCTGCTTGGCAGCTATGTGATAGACTTTCTTCTATCCTTTTTTAAACTTTTATTTTTATTTTTTTAGCTGTTTTAGTATTGGAAACATTGCTGTCTTCATTTTCATTTCAAATACAAGACTCTCTCTAAAGAACACATTCCAAAGCACATCAGTCTTACCAACCTAATGCTTTTCAGACTGCCACCTCCCCATTGGGTTAGTTAGACTTTCTACCAACACCAAGTCATGCTTGGGTTGTTTGGTGGCAGTAACTACTTACTAAGGACCTGTGTTTTGCAGGTATGGGATGTAGTAATTGAGTTTTCCTGGAACCAGTGACCAGAACAGCCAGGTGACTGACTGAGTAAAACAAACCTGACTACATGCATACCTTAAGGAACCTTCTATATTTACAGCAACACTGAAACTAAAATGTCCACATACGCTCAATATACGCTGTAATAAAATAAAATAAAACCCAGTCACTTTACAATTTCAGAAAGGAGTTGTCAGAAGGAAAAATACTTGTTATTATAGCATTATAGGAAAAGCAGAGACATTCTTTTTTTTTTAAGGTCTTACAGGATTGTGTTTACAATCTGTTATGTTTTAGATAAAGGTCTAGAAAAAGTTTGCTCTTACTTGGTATGCAGCTTAGTTTCGTGTACTCCTCCAGGGGAAAAGAATAAAGGAAAATCAAACAAGTATGTTTGTGCACCAGGAAAAAATAATTTGGTAGCCAAAGGGAAAATGTATCAGGTTGGAAGGTACTCTCTGAAGACAGTTTTTGCGAAATCAAAGTTTGTTTTTATTTTTCCCCTTCAAAACTTCTTTGATCTTCTTTTGTGTCATTTGTGGAAAAGCTCAGTGGCATGAAGAGTATCAAAATATGCAATCATTAAAAGCCATGAGTTTTAAACAAAACATATGTAAAATATCAAGAAATCAAGATTAAAAAATAATGCATCTCAAATCAAAAAAGTCTGTTTCTATCACTAAAATTAGAAATATGGCACAACACTCTTCTGTCTTGCTTTAAATCAGGAAGATTTAATCTCTCAACTCTTGGGAATACAGGGATGAATAACAGACTGTGGGGGACATTTTTTTGTGGTACTAGGGATTGATCCCAGGGTCTCACACTTGTAAGGTAGATTACCATTTAATCTATGTCTACAGCCCTAAGCCTTTATTACAAAAATTTGAACATTATCATATTAACTCTCTTTTGAGACAGGGTTTAACACCTTATGACATTAGGAAATGTCCAAAATATATCAGAATTAAGTTCTTGTGTGAAGGTAAGTCCATCTCAAATCTCATTCAACAAGATAGAGAATATTTGTTTTTAGAAGAGGTGAAGAATCAATATCAGAGGGTCAAGGGGCTTTAAACCTTGAGTAATTAACAAGAGGCATGACATACTTCACCCAATCCCTTGTGGATTAATCATAATAATCATTTACAGTATATTAAATGCTAGATTGCTTCAGAAAGCTTTTCTATTCTCTATCCTTGTTACTTAAGATCTCAGCTAGATATTGAATATCTGTCAATGATATTCACTCACTTGAGTACCTGGGTCAAGGCTCAATGTCTTCAACTAAATATGTGTCATTCCTTCCTCTAAACCTAGACTGCTTCTGATAGTCCATGTGCTGTTATAGGCAACATGTATTCTCACAAGCTGGAAACCTAGAATTTTTTTTTTTGAGACAGTCTTGCTCTCTCAGTATGTTAAGAAAAAAATAGGATGAGGGAGGGTAAGAGAAATGTCAAGAATGAAATTTAGGCTGGGCATGATCATTCAGTTCTGTAATCTCAGCACTGGAAAATCAGAATTAGGAGTATGAGGAGTTTATGGCCAGTCATTTTCTTCCATGTTCACAGTTTCTTAAGTTTTAAATATATATGTGTACATATATGTACATATATGTGTCTGTATATGTACATATATAAACACTATAGTTTTAAATACATTGCTTTATACATCGATGTAATAAAATCACTATTTTATTTTAAACAAATACTATGTAATTCCAAATAAATACCAAATAATGAATATAAACTGAGTTGTTCTGATCTCCTGAGGGAACTACAAAGTGAGAGCAAGCAAGACAGACAGAGACAGACATACAGAGTGAGATCCGATAACAAGAGTGCAGAGAGATTCTATACTATCTTCCCTTTTTCCATTCCTCATGGTTACTGTTACATATCATTAAAGCACTGTTGATAGCCACACTGAGCTGGAGATATTATTTTACCATGAATAAAAGATAAAAATGCCCATCTAAAAATTTTGGGATGATTGTGTCAGAGTTGTACCAAAGAAACAGGATTCATTTCATATGAAGTGATTTGTTGAAAATGTATAGAAATATGAGCACATGAAGGGAATGAGCAAGGGATGATAGAGGAGCAGAGAGCAATACAGCAGGAAGCTATAAGTATTAATACCAAAAGGGAAAGAGGAGAGAATTGTCACCTGAGGTTTAGTGTGAGCTGGGACTGTGGATCAAATCATTCATATGGAAGCTATGATGAGGAGGACAATGCCAGTGTCCTTAAATAAATATGATACCAAAGCAGATAGGGTTCAGAGAGAAATGCTCTATGCTTTCCTTCCCCTGGTATGAGCAAATATGGGAGCTATATGTGTGTGTGTGTGTGTGTGTGTGTGTGTGTGTATCTTTTACCATGAATTAAAATGTAGTCACTTCAATTCTTTCAACAAAAGAACACTGAGAAATTCAGTGTAGCTTCATGAGTTAGCAAAGAAGAGAGACTCAATTTGGTAAACAGTCAGAGGTCTTCACCTCGTACATGATACTAAAACATGGTGCTAAAAATATGCTGGTTCTGCATGGCAAAGGACATAGCTAGCAAGATCAATAGAAAGCCCACGGATTGGGAGAAGATCTTCACTAGCCATACAACAGATAAAAGTCTCATATCTAAAATATATTTGGAACTCAAAAAATTAAATCCCCCAACAACAAATCCTCAAAGAAGCAACTGCCCAGTAAATAAGTGGGCTAAAGACTTAAAGAGAAACTTCTCTGAAGAGAATGGCCAATAGACACATGAAGAAATGCTCAACCTCTCTAGCCATGAAAGAAATGCAAATCAAAACAACATTGAGATTCCACTTCACCCCAGTTAGAATGGCTATAATCAAGAAATCTAATAACAACAGATGCTGGAGAGGATGTCGCCAGAAGGGAACCCAACTGCATTGTTGGTGGAAGTGTAAACTTGTTCAACCACTTTGGAAAGCAGTATGGAGGTTTCTCAAAAGACTCCACATAGAGCTTCCCTATGACCCAGCAATCCCAGTTTTGGGCATTTACCCAAATGATCACAAACAAGACCATACTAAAGCTACCAGCACAATTATGTTCATTGCAGCATTATTTACCATAGCTAAGATATGGAACCAACCCAGATGCCCCTCAATGGATGGAAAATGTGATACACATATACACACACACACACACACAATGGACTTCTATGCCTCCATCAGAAAGAATGACATTGCCCCATTTGTTAGGAAATGGAAAGACTTGGAGCAATTCTATTAAGTGAAGTAAGCCAGGCCCAAAGAAAACATAGGTCCCATGGTTTCCCTTATTTGCAATAACTAGTATATGTCTGAGACAAGCACAAAAGGTAAAAAACTATATACATATGACCAGATAAGATGATGTTAAATGAAATGAACCCCAAGATAGGAACACAAGTGTTTTTTTTTCTTTCTTGCTATTGTTTCTAATGTATTTATAATATACCATGTGATTTTTTTTGTTGCTTTGTATGTCCCTCCCCCAGGGTATAATCCCTGTGTTCACTGTATTTGATGTTGGTCTAATTTGGGGAGGGGAAGGGAAAAAACAAAATGTTTGAATAGGGATACGGGTTGACCCATTATAACAATGAGATGTATAAGACACTACGTTGAAAAATGAACTTTACAATTTAGGCAGGGGTGGGAGGGGGAGGGGGAGATTGTAGTTGAAGAGGTGGGAGGGAAGGGATGGTAGGGGAAAAACAAAGGAGGAGGCAACAATGCTTAATAGGAAATGTACTCATTACCTTGCACATGTAACTATAACCCCTCTGTACAGTATTTTTACAATAAAAAACCTTATTTAAAAAATGTCTTTAGCAATAGTCTAGATTCTCTAATAGAATAATAGTAGTGAAGCTATTGTTAAAAAAAACAATTCTCAATGTAAATCGGCCAGTTTCCAGTTTTACTCCAATACCTAGCCCATAGTTTATTTGAAGACTAAAAGTGTTTATTATCAATTTAATTATCGTAGAATTTGACACAATTCATAGTAAGCATTGTACTAATGTGATCTATCATTCAATGTGATATAAATGTAAGTTATTTTTAACTTGTTCTAACAGTTACTAAACAATCTTGATGGGAAAGTTAAAAAGTCACTGCAATAAAAAGGATTTTCTAAAAACAACTAGGTAATAATGATAAAATTACTCCAATAGCATTTGATGAGAAATTAAGCTAAAAACAAGGATCCAACAATCCAGCCAAAAGCAGAAAACTGTCTCTCCCAAGGTTTTCTAAATATGCCAGGGAATCTTAAGCAGCCACGAGACCCTTGATGCAGCCATGACATTTCTTCAGCAATACAGCCTGAAAGAAAAAGAGTAACACCAGTATGCTTCCATCAGAAGGAATGACACCACCCCATTTGTAAGGAAATGGAAGGATATGGAAAAAATCATAGTAAGTGAAGTAAGCCAGACCCAAAGAAACATAGGTCCCATGGTTTCCCTTATTTTTAATAATTAGTATACATATAGGTAATCTTAGCAGATGAGCAGAATAACTCAATAGCACTGTACATATACCACATAAGATGAGGCTAAGTGAAATGAACTCCAAGACATGGACACAAGAGGTTTTTCTTTGCTGCTGTTGTTGTTGTTCTCAATGTAGTACATGATTCTTTTTCCTTTTGTGTTTATTCCCCTGTTGTCACTGTGTTCAATTTTGGTACCCTGGGTATTGTATATATGTTTATCCAAACTAGGGAAGCAAATATGGGGAACAAAAAAATAGTGAGACAAAGGACAAAGTGGGGTGGGAGGGAGGGCTAGGAAGGTGGCTCAGTGGTAGAGCCCTTGCCTTGCATGCATGAGGCCCTGGGTTCAATTCCTCAGCACCACTTAAGCAGAAAAAAAAGCTGGAAGTGGTGCTGTGGCTCAAGTGGTAGAGTGCTAACCTTGAGCTGAAGAGCTGAGGGATATTGCCCAGGCCCAGAGTTCAGGCCCCATGACTGGACAAAAGGGGAACCTATGCAACAGCGATATTCACAAGACAGTATGTTGGAAATGATCTGTACAACTTGGGAGTATTGGGGGGGAGGGAAAGAGGGAGAAAAGTGAGGGAGAGGGTAACAAGTTAGAGAAGAAATGTAATCACTTGACAAATTAATTTTTAAAAAAAGACCAACACCAGAAAGGAGAGTTACTGCTCAACAGTCTCCATTGCTCTCACTGGCCTCAGGATGGTCACTGAGCTCTGCCCTGTGAGTCTTAATTCCTCTCAAAATACAGAAAACATGATTGCTTTTCCAATAAATTAACTTGCACCTTAATTAGCTCAAGTTGAGTTTTGCTGCTTGCAACCACAAAGTCCAAAATCACATGGCAAGTTCTTTTTGAGATACTGGAAAATGTTTAAAGAAACATTGAAATTATCTTTGCTATACAAGAATGAAAATGCAATCTCCTTAAATATGGGAAAATGCAAGATAAATAACTAAATAAACATATGTACAAACACTAAAAATATCTTTGGTATAAAAGAGTGAAAATGGACTCTCTTCAAAGATGGGAAAATGCAAGATAAATAACTAAATAAACATGCACAGAGAATTGCTTCTAAGAAAAGAACTCAAAAATTGGAAATTGCCTCAGGACAATTCCAAATTGCTGGATTGCTTGTCAGTGTTGACATGGTGTTTGATTCTCTATGCTAATGATGGGGCGGCATTTCAAAGGCCATCTTACTTAAAGCCATTTGTTTCAATCATCACTTTATGAGAATTTTTAATACTATATGTGGTGGAATAGATATCACCCCCCCACACACACACACATGCACAACAATTCTAGCTATATATCTGCAAACATTACTGAAGTAGCAAAGAACATGAAGAAAAATAAAAATAATGGAAACTCCACAAATGGGTAAATGTATCCCAGGAAATTGAGAGATAACCACTTATAGATCGAGTGGAATATTTAGATCTCATGGGGAATCTGGAGAAGGAAAAAACAAAATAGAAGTTTAAGCTACCACGTAGGTGATAATTAAGTAGCAAGTATATAGTTAAAATAACAATGGTGTATTTTAGAATACTGTACAATTTTGATGTTGGTGGCCTCTTTAAAGGAAAATACTATCACACTTTAAAATATCACTTCTAGAGAACACCAACCTTATATTATCAGGTGGATACTATAGTTGGTGTTTCAAAAGAAGATTTGTCTTACATTATTACAAATGTGTCATGAGTTTACTTGTATATTTATAAGCACATTTTAATTATTACAAATGAGGGAAACCATGCAACCTATTTTTCATTGGGTGCAGTTTTCTTCACCGAATATAATTTTTTCCAAGTCTTTTTATTTCCTTATGAATAGGGGAATGTCATTCTTTCTAATGGAAGCATACCCCATTGTGTATATATACTACACTTTCTTGATCCATTCATCCACTGAGGAACATCTGAGTTAATGCCATATCTTAGCTATGGTAAACAATGCTGCAATGGTTGTGCTGGTGGCTTTAAGTAAACCCAATAAAAGTAAAAAAAAAAAGAACAAAACAGTAGTGGCTTTAAGTAAACCCAATAAAATAAAAAAAAAAGTAAAGGACAAAAAATTACACTTGAACATCATAAATTAAACAGGACTCTAAATATTCACACAATGAAAACAAAGGATATTCTCAGGAAAGGATCACAAGGGCTCAATATCTATGAGCATAAGATCATATAAAATGACGCTTATTGAAATGAACTTCAAGAAATGGAAACGATATTTTTTGTTTTGGGTTTTTTTTTCACTTTTGGTGGTTCTTTTTCCTTCTTTTGTTTTTCCCCTTTAGTTGTTGTTTTTTATTTCTGTAACTTTTATTTCTGTACCTTCTGTCTTGTATGTAAGGTTATCTGCTTTGGGGAGGGGAAGCCAGAAATGGTAGGACAAAGGGTGAACCAATTTAGCAGTGATACTCACTAGACACTATGTTGGAAATGGACTATTCAACTTGTGGGGTAGAGGGTTCAGGAGGGGAAAAAAACTGGGAGAAAGTTAGGGAGAGGTGACAGTATTAAAAAAGAAATGTACTCAATACCTGATTTACGTAACTGTAACCCTTCTGTACACCACCTTTACAACAGAAATTAAGAAAAAGAAAAGAAATATGCCATGAACTAGGAAGTTGAAACCCTATGCCACTATTGTATATGCGATGTGGATCAGCATGCTCACAGACAACATGAAACAGGCAAAGGCAGGCTTTAATACAGTTGCTCAGGGCTCAATTAAGTGTGAAATCAACTTGCTTATATTGTCATGGCTTGCATATTAAAAGTCCTGCCCAGGCTCATGATTTTAAACACTTGTTAATGGCCTGAATTTGGAGGTTCTAGAAAGTTGAAGAGGTAGAATTCACTTTGGGGAAAAGTTATTTACTGGAGTTGGGTCTTTGAAGTATCTTATTGCACTCTCAGTCTCTCAGTCTCTCTGTCTCTGTCTCTGTTTGTCTGTCTCTGTTTCCTATCTGCTCTGAGGTACTCCATCACATGCCATGATATTCTGTCTCACTATTTACTGGTCTAGTGGCCATGGCCTGAAGTGGTTCCTCAGAAACCCTGAGCCAAAATAAAGCTTCTTTCTGTGAACTTGTTTATATGAGTGACACACATAACTTATGGTGTGACACAAAAATAACTCAGACACAGATCAAATTATAGGCATCTGTTTATCTTTTCTCATGATAATATTCAGTAGTTAAATGACAAGGCATTCTCATTATGCTACTAAACATATCCAAAATATGTTCCAGTATATAGTTGAGCTTTGAGAAGTTTCAAGGGAAGGGGGCAAGTGATATTTATAGAATTATAGAAAAGTACTCATTTTTAAAGAAAAAAATGTATATTAAATTCTAAATTATAATGACTCCAATGACTCAGACTGAAACAAGATTTTAACGAGAGAGAGAGAGAGAGAGAGAGAGAGAGAGAGAGAGAGAGAGTGTCTATGTGTGTGTTTATGCCAGTACTAGGACTTGAATGTGGGGCCAGAGTACTGTTCCTTAATTTTCACTTATGGCTGGTAGTCTACCCTTTGCTCCACTCACACTTATAGTTGGGGTTTTTACTGGTGAATTGCTTTTGAACAGTGAGCCTCAAATCTCTGTGTAGTTAGGCTTACATTGTGAATCCTTGTATTTACCTGCATTTATTTTTTTGAAGTGCCCTCCCATATTCATACTAGCCTACTAGCATGGCTCTATTAGTGATGTAATTATAAAACTTACTTATGCTGAAGGAAGAGAATTACTTGCCATGCATGATGTTCAGGTCTAGGAGTTACATGTTCTGTCTGGATCTGGCCTCTGTGAATTTAGTTGTCTCTGAAAGAAAATGTTAATTTTCAAAACCTACCATGTGCTTCTTTAAGGGTAGGTGCTATCCTTTAGGAAACTGTGTACAGAAAATCTAAAATGGAGGTGGGATATACTGGAAACATTAGTGGGTAATACCACACCCTCCCTGGAGATCTGCTGAGGTTGGAAATGGATAGCCACTTGCAGTGTTATTTAAGCTTTGCAGTTGACTGTAGGCAGAGTGAACTAATCTGTTCCACTGAGTAACACAGCCCTACCCAAGTAGGAGGGACATCTTTAGGAATTCCATAACTAATTTTTCCACTATCAGTCAACCAGGGAAAGGTTTAATTGGGGGTAAGAAATGAGGTAAGTCTTATTTTGAAATGATGTCTGATCAAAATATTTCTCTCTGGGACTTTTTGGAAATTTGGTCAAAATCTTAGAACATGCAAAGTAACTGTCTTGCTTGATGAAAAGAATGTTGATCCGCTATTTAGTAATAAGTTGTCTAAAAGCACTACTGTAGTCCCTGGACTGAGGCCTGTCCAATAGATGCCTGCTATCAGTCAGCAATGAAAATGCACAGAATGTATACTCTGAAACATTCAAAGCAGATTAACAATTTTATACCCATCTAATCTAATGTAAGTAAATGGAGGGTTGGATTTTAAAGTATTTTATTTTATGTTTTCAAAATTTTTATTTTACTTAAACATTTTGATGAATTGAAAACAAAAATAAAATAAAAACTTAAAATTGTCATCTTTAATCACAGTTTGAGTACTTGTATTGATTTCTTTATTGAGTTTATTTGGCAAATATAAGAGATTTATTGCAGGTAATAAATGAGAGGATGTTGAGAAAATATAGAAGCTAATTTTTATCTATAGAAATTGTTACAATTTAAATTGTGACTTGAAGAATGAAGAGAAATTCACCAGGCAAAGTTAAGAGAGAAGTTAGTGAGAGAAATGTATATACAAATATGAGTTAAGAAAAGCACATGTCTAAATAGCACAGATATTTGACTGTGAGAATCAACACAATAGAAATGAAAATGTACACTGTATGTGTCTGTGGAATTATCACATTGAACCACGTTTGTACTAGTAATTTACACTAATAGAAAAAGAAGAAAGCCTTAATACATATTGTCCTAGGATTTGAAGTACATGTTAGTAATGTCACATAGTTGAGCTTAAAAATAATGAGATGTGTCCGCTGCTAAATATATTCAAATATAAAATCAAATTTGTTCAAAGATCATAAGGGAAATATTGAGTGCATTTAAGAAGGTTAAATATTTATAAACTCTGCAGTATGTTGTACAGAAGCAGTGATCTTCATTCAGAACTCTACTAAATTACAAAACCTTGCATGACCTCTGCTTGAAAGAACTTCATCATCAACACATTAAGAATGTGTCTTTGAAAAAAATAAATCTATGTCTTTAGAGATATCATTAATTATCTTTCATTAACTAAACCGTTCAGATTTATTGAGGTATAGATGATGTATATATATATACAACTAGTTTCCAGTTTTAGAAAATGTCTCAATCATGTTTTACTAGGCATTTTTTATGTGTAGCAGCAACCTCATGATTCAGGAAATATACAGTAAGCCTCTGCATTCAAAATACTCTAAGAAAGTATAATCTTTAATGTGTCAATAGCAGAAACTGTATCCAAGCTTGCTCAATTCTTACATTTTTGCTCTCTTCTGTTCTCTTGCTGAGACAACTTGCCAGTGATTTTTAAGTGTCTTTCCCTTTCTAACGTAGGCTTTCATCTCTTCAGAAGATATCCTCATCTCATTTTAACCAAAACCAAATGAAATTTTGTTCTGTTAATGAATTATGGTCTCTAGTTCCAATGTTAGAGAGTGATCTTTCCTAAGAAGAATTCTTAGAGCTGTACAAAGGACCTATTAGTAATTGTTGCAAGTATGGCCTCCCTTGCATGACTGTCACGGTTTGTTGTTTGATGTTGTGGAATTGGCATTGTTTTTCATGACAAAATTTGTATGCAGATGGTGGGTAGCCAATTCTTGTTGAAATGGGCAATTGTAAGATGGACTAAATCCTGAAAAGCCCTCCACCAGTGCAGTGAAGTGGTCATATTATTTTATTGGGAAGGGAAAAAAGATTGTGATTTGGGTCCTGAATGACTTGAATGATAAATCAGAAGCTTTTCCTCATCTGCATACATTTGATAGGGAGATTTCCCAACACACAAAATTGCAAATTGTTTGTGCATTCAAATATTTACCAATTGAAGTAGTCTAATAAATGCAAATTATCACAGCTCTCCAGACAGGTACTGACTGTCTATAAGTCATGATTTGATGATGATAGCAGCAATTTCTTGTGCAATAGAAATCAAACTGTCTCCATAAACAATTATTTGGACTGTGAACTGGCCAGCTTCCTGCTGGTCCTTTGCATTAGCTGATCCCTTGCTTGAAACCATCTGCTTTGTGTTTGAAGTCTTCCATGACCAGTTCCTTGTTGACATTCTAGTTTCTGCTCCTTTGTCTCCTTCGACCTTATCTACAGTAGCATTTCTCTGCTTGGCGCACTACAACTTGCTTTTGTTTTAATTCATAACACCAGACAATATTATTTTACTTATGAATCGATTGTTCATCTGTTTTCTGTTTCATTTACATAGCATATATTTATAAGTGCAAGAACTTTCTTTGTTTTGACTATCTCTAAACCCTGGCTCAGTAAATCTGTGTGAGTAAAGGAAACAAAATTAAAAATGGAAATGTTTCTTTAGAACAAAAATTAATCTATGTCATTTTAAAATTAGGCACAAGAAAAGCTATTGGTTATGTTAGAATAGTTTTTTATAGACTTATGGGTATTCTAAAGTATGATCTTTTTCTACTAGTTCTTAAAACACAAATAGGCTGGGCATCAGTGGCTCAAGCCTATAATCTTAGCTACTCAGGCTGAGATGTGAGTAATTGCAGTTCAAAGCCAGCCTGTGCAAGAAAGTCCATGAGACTCTTACTTCCAATAAACCAAAAGAAAACAGGAAGTAATGTTGTGGATCAAAGTGGTAGAGCACTAGCTTTGAGAGGAAAAAGCTCAGAGACAGGGCCCAGACCCTGAGTTCAAGCCCCATTACTGGCAAAACAAAACGAGGCAAAACAAAAACAAAAAGAATGAAACTTCCAAGAAACTTGTATACATATAAATGTGTGTATCATTTGTCAAAATTGGGTTTAAAAATTCTCATAAACAAGCAAAAAGGTCCACTAACCATAATGTATAAAAAAGTATGTTTTTTTCTCCTGTTGTTTTTCTCTAGTTAGCATTTCAAGCATAGAATAATTAATGCCAAGATATAGGGAGACTGGGGAATACCAGTATTATATTACATTATTCTTGGTACAAATAGGCCTCCTTTCCTGTGTTTATCCTGAGTCAAATCCTCTTATTCAATCTATTTGGCCTGTACTTAATCTTTATTGATCTTTTTCTTCCCTAAAAAGAGAAAAATCAATTTCCTATTATGTTTGTTAAACAGGTAGAGTAGGATAGGAATCAGCATGACAAATAAAGCAATAGATAATTGCTTGCCGAGGTGTTCAATCTAACATATTAAAGAGAAACTAAAAATAAGATCATAAATCACAATGTGATCTCTTTGTGTTCCTACTTATCTTGAACATTCCAAAACTTGCTGGTGGCTAAGAATGAAAAAAAAAAGAGAAAAGAAAGAATTAAAGATACTTTCTTAGAGAGAAAACAGACATCTTTAAAAATATTTACAATTTAAATTTCTGATTTTGCAAGGTCTCCAGTGTATGTGCACTGGAAAACAAAATGAGCACAGGCACACAAAATATTAAATTAGCCCAAGGAATCTGGTTTTCAAACAGAGAGTAACTACCTCCCTCTGCCATCTAAATATAACAATCCCAAAGCAACTATATTTAAGATTCTGTCATTCTCATGCACTGGGCTTATTTAGAAACTGCAGTTTATTTAAATTTTAATGTTCATTGATTTATACTGTTTGTTACTCTTAAATTCTGGAAAATAACATAATGCAGAAAAGGATGTGTTACATAGTCTTTCCATTTTATATCTAGACTAGTTTCTCTAGCATAGAGAAAAAACTGCCTGTCTGCAGGGGGAAATTAGAGAGGGGACATTTGCATGCACTTATTTTATGCACCTGTAAAATATCCATTATGAGAAGATTACTGTAATAGTCACTTGAATACAGAGAGTTATGAAAAACAGATCATGACTTTCGGAGTTCAGATTCAAAGAGGAGGATGACATATCTGTGAGCCCTTTGATGACATATGTGATGATTAGGAAAAAGGCCCCTAAGCCTCTCTCACAGGGGAAGGAACTTTTAGAGAATATGGAGTCTGTAGGCAAAAGTGATCTACAGAGACACATAAGTCTCTGGCAGGATTAAGTATGTAGCACAGGGCAGGAGTGTGCACATGGGAGTCATTTAAAAGCAACGATGGAATTCATTTATAATAATATCCTGCCTATTATTAAAATACAGCATTAAACACAATGACTTCTAAAATATAGCTACAACATAGCTAGGGCTGTAATCATCACCGCTTTCAGCCTGTTAAGTAGGATCTACTATGTATCTAGGGCAACTGTGCCTGCAAGAGCTGGGGGAAATGAAGGCAAATAGAGCCAATAAAACTTTGTAGTGTCCTGACATTTCACATGAGGACCCCCTTAGGACAAGCTGGGAAAAGTGAAACGATGTCTTATGGTGTACTGCCCCTACCACGAAGCATGTATCAGAGGTTGACCTGGTCATTCCAACAACGTTTCTTCGTTCTGTCAGAGACAATCATGATGAAGGATGGGAGAGGGGTGCTTCACCATCGTCCATGACCCCAAACCACATTTAGACTAGTATTCCCTATGGTGGCTATCTTCTGCAGTTACCTCGATGACCACTTGAACTCGTTGATGCCAGAGGTCCAGGACTGAGGATTAATTTCATTGCTGTGCGGTAAGCTCCCAGCACACTGGGTGGAACGCTGAAACTTCCTTCGAGGGATTCTAATAGGTACTAAAGTGGTTAATCATGGTTCTGTGCAAAGAAATGGAACCGATCCTCTCAAGAAGAGTGGGTGGGATCATAAGCCTTGGTCATTGTTGCAAACCACCTAGAGTGCAGTGATGGAAACCAGATTGGGAAACTGGTTTTGGGGCCCCTGAGGGGCCTGTACCTCTTGCCAGCAACAGAAGCCCGAAGGTCCCATTAACAGGGTCTTTAATGATTTGGGGACATGGGAGTACGTGCAGAAAGTAAGGTAGCGATCTCTCTGAAGTTACAGACATCAGCATGTAAAACAATCCTAGGAAGAATGAAGTCCTTACCTTAGAAAGCCGAGGCAAGCAGCAAACAACTGCAGTTTGCATATGCTTTTTAATCTAACTCCAAAGTCCAAGAAAGTTTGGGTTCCAAGTAACTCACATTTAGGATAGAATCTTGGATCTCTGTGATGTTAGGAGCGATTGATCTTTCTCGAGCAACTCCCAGCTTTCTGAGAGTCAGAGCAAGCCATTCCAATTCTCTTTATTAGACCTTTATTAGACCAATTCTCTTTATTAGACCTCATGCATTTATTAGACCTCGGCATTCCCAGATTCCCACAGTTCTTGAAAAATAAACTCTTTGGATTTGTGATTTTATATTTTATCATTGTTCACATGTTATCCTTGATATTTATTTGAGTCTGAATTCCTCTTAGGAGAAGGTTCAATATGTTGAGGGAAGAGGCAATGTGTAGATGTAAGTGTGGTGTTCATAGTAATCTTCACAACCAGGCAGAAAATCTACTGTGACCCAAATGCCCCACTTGGGAAAATCAGAACATTAATTATAATGATATAAAATGATAGAGGATATGAAGATAAACACATTGCAAGAATTGAAGCTTTTCATTTTTGCAACATAGATGAGTAACCAGAAAAAAAAGAGAAAGAAACCTTAGCATGCACATTTATTTTGATCTGCACCAGAAAAAGAATGCATGTATTATCAAACAGGACTTGGTGTTAAGTGTCTTGGAGTCTTTGAGACTGTTCTAGATAGAAGTTTTCAGTGAAATCACAAATGAAAAACATATTATAACACAGAGAGTTAGGATGTTCCAAACACATGTGTCCATAATCTTGATCAAATCCTTGGAAAAGAAAAGCTTCAGCTAGATTTTTCAAGATGCATTTTTTTTTCAGTGTGTGTGGAGGTGTATTTCTGGAAAGTATTTGTGGACAGTGGAATGAACCAGAGCAATTGTCTGTAGTACTCTGTGATGCACAGACAGAGCTCAATTTTAGTTATCTACCACAGGTTAACTCGACAGCTGCACTTTACATTGTCTCATGTGATCATTTACTTGCAAATGTAAACATCCAGGTGCATACATGTTAAATCTGAAAGTCCTGATGCAAAGTCTCTGTCTTTGCTTTTCATAATGCTAAAAACTCCCTGGCACATATGATTGGAGGCATTGGGTTTGAAGACAGAAGTTTCAATCCAGGATCTGTTGCTTATGGGATTAAAAAAAACTTGGGCCTCTTGCTTAAACTCTGAATATATACTTCCTTAAATATAAGATAAAATTAATTTAAAAGTTTCACTACATTCAACTCTCCAATCAATTATGAGAAATAAACATATTGGAAGAATTTTGGCGTGAAACTGTCATAGTACTGTGAGATGGGTGGTATCAGCCTTTAGAATAAGTAGAACTGTAATGATTCAGAATACAACTTTACATAAACTCCTCTTCAAAGAATTATCATAAGAGTAGTAAATAAAGTCCCCATTAACAAATGTTGCAAAACAGGCATAGGAAACTGACAGGGATGGGGATGGCGCTTGGCCCTAATGATTTCCACTAGTTGCAACCATACTTCATTTGGAGCTTCAGTGAACGTAAAGTTTAACTGGGCATCAAGACTTCACTGTTAACATTATTTATTCTCACAGCGTGGTATTGAAGAGGGGTCTTAGTTCTTGTCTCTACAAATGGGCCATGGTGCTACGTTAGTACCCTGATGGTATGGCATCTAGCATCTCCATAGCAAGCTATCTAAGAAACCATCATGAAATGTTATTGATATTTATCAATAACCATCGATGACTTCCACATTGAGCCCTAATGCAAAGCAGAATATCTGCAAAGGAGTCTACGTAGCAGTAAATAACAATAAGTGGAAGATCATATAGAAGAATGGCTTAGATTTACATTTTCCTGCAAATTAGAATACCAGGCACTATCAGTTGGAATGTGATATATATATATAGAGAGAGAGAAGAATTTTTAGCTATGATATCTGATTTATATATAAAGAAGAATTTTTATGATATCTGCTCAAAATGACACAGATTTTAGAGGTGCTACCACCTCAAGGAGACAAAGACAGGAAGATGACTCTAAGAGTCATCTAAAAATGTTTATGAAGAAATAAGAGGAATAAAGAACATTATATTTCACAAATAAATGAAAAGATGTTCACATTCAAGGATCTTATAGTCAAATTGGGCTTCTTATTGAAGATAAAATATTTGTGAACAGTTAACCCATAACTGGAGACAACATATACAAAATAATTATTAAGTGGCTTTGCTGATGGGTTAGCAGTTCTCAGATCCACTGTCTACCCTTCCTCCAACATTGTTCTATAATGCAAGTAATTGAACTTTGCCGAACATGTTTCTCAGACCCCACTACTTTACTGCTCTCCATAGCTGTCTACTTAAGAGAATTGTTTGAAGAAATGAAGAAACCATGTTCATTTTAGCTACTATCCACAGCAATAACTGTATCATCTCCATATTTGTAACTACCTGTATATTGTCCTTGCTCCTGTTTAAGAACCTTTGTCAAAGAATGATTTTTATAAGAAGGTATTGGATCCTGGTCCTGTTTGCCCTACTTCCTCTCTCTGAATTCATGCTAGTGCTATTTTTTAGATGGCCTCTTTATTGTCTATCGTTCTTCATTCTTCCAATACCCTATGTTAAACTCTCTAGGTAGTCTCTGCCTTCCTCCTCACTGATAGTGATAAAGAAAATGACATAGATAGTCCCAAGGCCTGCTTACAGTGTAACACAAAATGTTAATTAAGCTAAATTCTATAAAATGATTGGGTACTCTAGAGTGTATACCAATCTGTAAACATGATTATATACACATCAAAGGAATGGAATGACCTCAGTGATTGTGAATATGTGAAGTCTGGGAGATGTGCAAGAGGTAAGTAGGAGAGTGAAACAATATTTACCCTATTATAAATACAACTTAATCAGAATATATCCAAATAAGTACCTATCTGGTCCCAGAGGAAGGAGAAAAATTTTAGCCTCAGTGGTTGAAATAACAGACATAAAATTAATGTATTTTGCACAGGACCATTTCCGATGATTTCGAAATTTTAAAGATAGAGAGAGGAATAATGATGTTTCGAAAGTAAGGAGAAGTGGGTGCAAATACCCAGCAGGGAAAATGGAGATATTTACTTGTAATCATGCAATGTCTGGTTTGACTAGAATACTGGAATTAAAACATGGAACGGAAAATTGAAGTCAAAGAAGTACAAAATGATATTTTAGAAACTTCAATTCCTGTTTTACACATATGCATAGCTTATATCTAATGTAGAAGAAGCAATTCAGTTGTTGTGCAATAATATGATAGCAAGAACTTTGTTTTATTCACTGCTCAGTGTATAGTATCTAATAATGTGCCCCATGTAGTAAAAAAAAAAACCGTGCTCAATAATTATTTGTGGGATGAATGAACAAGGACCTGGTCTCCATATCATAGTTCACAGTACTATAAACCTGCCTAGTCATTCAGAGAAGGATTGAGTACCTCCTAAGTGAAGAGCATTATTGAAGTATTTTCAAACATTTCACAGAACAAAGCACAGCATTTAAAAACCATTCTAACTACATTATCAAGTTAACTGCCAACACTTTCAGAATGTGAGCTTGAAACACAGGAGTTGGTGAGACCTAGAAGATTATTTAGTGCACCTCTTTTTTCAACAAAATCTGGGCTTGGGTTCAACAGGATTCAACACTTATTTATCCTTTAAAACATGTTCATACTAAAATGTAGCCCTTTGCAGGGGTTAATGGATCTTCAAACTGGAATGTCTTTCCAAACGTACACAGCTGCTCTGAGTAAATAGACCAGATTCCCAGATGCCAGGCTGTGTGACAGAGCTCTGGCACCAGCTGAGTTTGCAATTCATTATTCTATTGTCTCACCATACACCCAGAAAACAAAGCCCTTATAGAGGGAGGGCTGGCCATTTTTCTGGCTCAGGAAGGGGCCCAAAGGGCAATGCTTGGAAGAAATCCACCTGTGGGTAGGGACTTGTAATTGAAATCTCAAATACACTCCAGAGCCCTGGAATGCCACGTTTTGGAGCTATTGTTATTTCTCCCTGCAGTACATCTTTACTCTGACTCATAAGGATGGGACCCTATTCCATGCAGGCTGCAGCCTGGCAAATGGGGCTGCAGAGAGATGTTACCAAATTGTCCCTTTGGGAGGATGGTTCCTGACCATGAATGGATGCTCTGAGCCCATCCATTTCAATTAGTGAGGTTTAGCTTTGTCTTTAGTTTCTAGCCCAGTCTGTTTTTATGACTAAAAATTCCCATAACAAAGAACATGAAAAATGATTTGCATTTATTTATTTACAGTGGGAATGGCCATCTATCAAGTGTTATTTAAAACAATCAGGGTTTTTCTTGCCTTTTTAACAGAATTTTTTTTATTGTTAAGGAATTTGATCTTTCGATTGCTCTTGACCTTCTGCAGAGAGAGGGAGGAAAACAGTCACATTATTGTGAGGAAAAAGAGACAGAAAAGCTTGCCTGGTTATTGTTTATGAGACTTCTAAACAGAAGTGTTTAGAGCATTAGGACAACAAATATTTTTAAGATCATGTGAAAGATTATTATTTAAGATAATGGGAAACCATAGACTAGAATGCAGAATAGAGGATAATACTCTAGGGTGCTCCAGAGATAAAACTAGAGACATCTTTGCTTCTTTTTTAAAAAAAGCTGTTTTTAAAAAAATCATTGTCTTTAAGTAGTACAAAGGCATTGTCATTTAACAAAGCGGTTTATGAATACAGCATATCTTGATCAATGCCATCCCTTTCTTTTTACTTTTATCTAAAACCAAAGGATTTTATTTGCCAATGGCAATGCTTAGCTTAACAAGTGAAGGTGATTCTCAGGAGATGTCATCCCAAACATGTCTCAGTGACACTGAAAAGAAAGGAATATTAAATGTTAAGACAATTTGATTGTGACCATAAGGTCCATCTTGACATTCATCTTCATATATGATCCTAATTAACCCTTTAAACACCTGAGACTTGTTGATCAAAACCTTTACATATTCTTATACAACCCTCTATATCTGTTTCTGGTAAACTTCTTTGCTACAACATGTGGGGATGAGTAAGAGCCTACAAATTATTGTCTGTTCAAAATAAGCATACTTGGAAGCATGCAGAGTAAGGTATACCTGCTTATTCAACTTGAAACTTTTCAAAGCGGGGCAAAATTTGATTTATAAATAGATGAATTTCTGCTTTGCCAAACTTTAAGATCTTTAAATCCATAGCAACTCTGTAGATGTGAGAAACATCTTATATGTTGGTAAATTGTTTCAGTGTATATCAATTTTCAAAGGACCCTTTGTATTCCTTTCCTACAAGGAAATGAACAAAATACTAATAAAAATAATAAAAATACTGGAATGGATTCATAGCAATCTTACAAACTTCTGGTTATAGTTACAGCCAAAAACTAATAAAGCTTAGTTGTGTATTTTAAAATCTACTGCTGACTGTCTTTCTATATATTCATCCATGGCTGCTCTGGCTTCAATGCATTACCATTACTCTGCTCATTTGTTTTTCTTGCTTTGTGATGACTTTCTTGATTATACTTAAATTAATAACAAGTGTCCAAATCTGGGGTTTCTGGAAGCAGACTCTCATAGAATGTTGGGGGAACATGGTATTTGTGGGGAGCCAAACACATTTGAAGGGAAAGGGGGAGGAAACAGCATTGGACAGGGGAAGTGGTGCTGTGATGCAGCTGGGAAAAGTCTGGGACAAAAGTGCCCTTGGAATATCTTGCATGGGACCCTGGTGACTCTCACTGGTCTTGGAATGCAGACTGCCTGTGCCACACAGGAAATGTGTCCCATTCCTCTTAGTGGGGAAGCAAGTCCTTCCTGGAGGGGGGAAGTGGGTGGCTCACCTTTGTGCCCTGAATGAGTGGTGCTGGAATCCATGTCAAATCAATCTACTTTCTGGATCACGGCCAAAAACATTTTTCTCCCTTCCCTTGCCTTCCCTTCCCTTCCTTCCCTTCCCTTCCTTCCCTCTCTCTCTTCCTCTCTCCCTCCCTCCCTCCCTTCCTTCCTTCCTTTTCTTTTTCTTTCTTTCTTTCCTTCTTTCCTACTACTACAGTTTGAATTCAGAACTTCAAACATTCTGACTCTAAGATACCTGCTCTTGAAGTACATGTTATCAAACCAAGAACTAAAACATCTACCAGTGTAGCTTATGTAACATACAGAAAAGCAACTTTAGACTTATTCACACATTTTCTAGTTAAACAATGCCTTGTGCTTTTAGAAACTAATCTCTATTACTATGGTACATGGAAAGTTTTTAATCATCTGCTAATTCCTGTAGTGTTTCTTAGGCTATATGAACACATAGGGTCAAAATTGGAAAAAAAAAAAAAAAGACCTGAGAGCTCTTTTCCATTTACTGCATCTTGTATTTTCAAAGCATTGGCTCTTATAGGTCAAGAAATGTCTCCAAGTTTACCTGGTACAGAACCTAGGCAACACGTCTCCCATAATTCCTAATATATTCAAGTTTTAAAAAGATGAAGTAGAATTTTAAAAGCATCACTATAAAGAGAGATGATCAAAATGTACCACACAATATTACTCACAAAAGTTTATTCCTTAATACATAATATTACTGAACATTCATACTATGCATTCATTAATTACATTCATACTATGATCTGAAGAGATGATTACCAAGAACTAAACAAAGTGAGATGAGACCTTACATGAAAGAGATGAGTGGTTGGAGTATTATTAGACCTTAAGAACATCTAAACCTCATAGAACTTTTCAGTTTTCACAATAATTTCTCACATGTACTCCAAGGTATTATTATTGGGAATTCTGTTTGCCTTTATGTCTGTCATGGGGCTTGAACTCTGGGCCTGGGCACTGTCCCTGAGCACTTCAGCTCAAGGCAAGTGCTCTACCATTTGAGGCACAGCAACACTTCTGGCTTTCTAGTGGTTAGTTAGAGATAAGAGCCAGGGAAGGCTGGCTTTGAACCTTGATCCTCAGATCTCAGCCTCCTGAGTAACTAGGATTACACACGTGTGGGCCACTTGTGCCTGGCTGGGAATGTGTTTTTAAATGAGGGATAAATTAAATTCATCTTTTGATCTTTTAAGTTAGTTCTGCAACTAGCTATGCAAATAATAAATCTGGGGAAATGTTAAAATGTTATATAAAACGAATCTTCCTTTCTTGTAAGTGAGATAGAGTCTTGCTAAAATGTCCAGGGCTGGCCTCTTAAGTTTTGATTCTCTTCCCTTGGCTTTCTGAGTGCTAGAATAGATGTGCAAGATATATAAGGCTAAGAGTAGACTTAGTAGACATGCACTGTTTCTTATCACACTTTCTAAGTGTGGGGAAATCCACTGAAAAAGATGCATTATGATTTCTGAGATATACTTGTTTTAGTTTCAGGTTTGAGGAGGTATCAACACTTGACACCCCCTTTAAATAAAATTTCCACTTTAGAGATTCCTTGAACAACAGAGAGAATCGGAGGCCTATGTGTCTTCAAGAATTTTGGTAGTTTTTCTGAATATAGCATTCTCAGAGCAGGGTTAAATATGTTTCCTACCTATATCAGATTTTATGTTAAAGTATTTCAAAATCCTCACATAGAATCTGTTCCCTCTCATCACCATGACAACCAAGGATATTTTCAGAGAAGTCAGCCAGTCACTGATATCTTCTCAGCTAACTCCAAGACATAGGATTTCACAATTGATGACAGCTGACACTAAACCCTAAGCACTAATATGCCAATATATAGTTAGTCAAGATTTTGGTCTCATTTTAACCCAGTTTATAGGAAAGAAAGGAAGTATATTGGCTTATAAGACTAGAAACTGATGAAAAAGTTTTAAACACTAGTAGATTCATGCTCAATTATATTAACATAATGATACTCTTTTTTTCTTTTAGCTATTCTTTCCTTTGTGCTGACCTCAATTTCATATATGTATTGAACATAACACTCATCAATATCTATTGGGAGCTTTAGAATCTGACTTGAAGGTGCTTATAGGATACAATCCCAGATCTTGGAGAAATATTTATCCACAAAACTTCAGTCAAAGTCTCAAGGATATCTTTGATTGTCCTCATTTGAATAATGTACCCTGCAAACCTAGAGTTTGGGGTACACCCACACTTGGCAAAGAATAAGGGTAGAATGTTTCTACAAGGAGACATTGAATATTAATGAAATTTTCATTAAACAAGTTCATAGGCAAAATTGTCTCTTGTGAGGAACATAGAAATTAAACCAAAATTGTGTATGTTCTGCATCAACCAGAAGAAAACATTCTAAGCACTGTTCAGTTGAATGATGAAGGGTTGAACATTACACAATCCTAAATAATTATAATCATCATATTATATGGGTTATTTGAGATTATTTACATCCTATGAAGCCATTAATTACTTTCTAGGATTATAATTGAATTTCTATTAATCATATTACTTCCTATTGTAGATTAATAGGCTCAAGTAAAACATGCTTCAACAAAGGAAGGAGATTTTTGTTGTTGTTTTTATTGATGTTATTTTTAGTAATACTAGGCCTTGAAATCAGGATGTTGTGTTTGCTTGCTAGGTGCTCTGCTACTTGAGCCTCTGATCTGGTTCTTTTTGAGATGGAATCTCCACTTTTCCTAGCACCCATGTCTGGACTGTGATTCTATTTTCTTCTTTATGTCTGGGAAGACAGGGTGCATGTCACTATACCTAGTTATTGATTGAGATAGGAATCTCTCAAATTGTTTTGCATGGGCAAAATAATTACACAGTAATTGTCTTGATCTCTGTCTTCTAAGAAACAAGGATTGTAAGTATGATCCACTGTGCCCAGTGAATTTATTAGCTCATGTGACAGAACTCAGAACAGGCTCAAACACTGTCATATGGATCACATTTCTTGCTTTTCATGTCTCAGTTCTATTTTCTCTATATTGGTTTGAAAAAATCCTAGGTCAAATTGTCAGGAATATACCATCCTTGACCCAACCAGTAGACAAAAGGATGTGGTACTTTGGCAAGAGTTGAGTTTTCTTCTTATCTTGGGTGTTAGGAGATAAGGTGAATTTTGTTCAAACCACATTGGAAGGGTTGGGAACTGCATTAAGGAAATGTAGGAGGCAGTATCCAAAAGGCAAAAGAAAGGT
The DNA here is from genome assembly GCF_000151885.1 of Dipodomys ordii. Classification (NCBI taxonomy): domain Eukaryota; kingdom Metazoa; phylum Chordata; class Mammalia; order Rodentia; family Heteromyidae; genus Dipodomys; species Dipodomys ordii. Next base: position 20,035,138 of record NW_012267219.1, on the reverse strand, counting down.
ACTCTCTAGAAGAATACTTTTTGCATTCTGCAAATATAGATGCAAATGATAGGAGAGAGTGAGCTCAATATGGAGATGGAAAACTTTTATAAGATATAATTTTCCAACCACACAAGAATAGGAGCCACATAAGACAAACAAAAGGGGTAAGCACCATTCTCTAATGATGAGGACGACAAAAACAAGACAAAATGAAATGAATAAACAACACATATACACACATACAAAGCTTTCTGCACAATGTGTATTTAGGATCTTTCATCTCTGTGTCTTCTATGACAATCCATTTTACCTCATTGATTTTCCATTTGCTTATGAATTCAGTTGCCAAAGCTTTGTTTTTGTTCCATAATTTCAGGTTTGCTGTTTCTTGTCTCTCATTTGCTACTGGATTCTGTGATTCATCTTTATCGGGAGGGAGGTACCCCTGTCATCCACAATCATCCTTTCTCCTGCCCTCCTTTGATATTGAAATGTCCCAATTCTTCAGCTATTCCCTGGACTCCTTTTCTCTCTCTCCTGCTTTTGTCCAAGCAGGGACTGCAAAAGTCATGCCTCTTTCTTAACTATTTCAGGTCAGAAACACTTTAAGTTTTGTTGATTGGAAGACATCCTTAGGAAAAGAAGAAAGATGCTTCTATTTCCATGCATGGAAGATACAGAGGAGAGGCAATGATAACAGAGAAACATGGAGGTGGAAAGAAGTTGAGAGCACTAATGTGACAGAGTTCCCAAGTTCACAAGTATGTGAGTAAAACCATCCAAGAAATGGAGGGAGAGCCTATAGCAGTAGCTGTAGAGAGTGTGGCAGGTCACCCCCAGAAATACATGACTGAACAGCTATGGGATCCTAGTTGTGATCATATAGCATGAAAGTTTTCAGAAGGAAATATACTGCATTTTCCTTGCCTTCATATTTAAACATGCTTGTAGTATTATTTATTAGGGTGGTGCATATATTTTGTTGATTTTAATCCTAGTAGAATGGCATAATGACTTAACTCCTGGGTTAGGAGAGCCATCAATGAGTCAATGATGTGCTAATTCTGAAAAGAAATTTGTGATCTTCCAATACTTTTGAACAAAAAGTTGTTTATATAAAACAAGAAACCTATAACATAGTTTTATAGATGTTGGAAATTTCTAATCACTTTACAAAGTGTTCCTTCAAACTTTGTGTTGGTAAGATCTGTCAAGGCCTTTTAAAAAATGACAGAGTGATAAACTGGGGCCTAGAGACTCAGTCAGTAGGTTGTGTCTGAGGTCTCAAATGTATGTTATGAGAAGCAGGTACCTGTGACTCTGTGGTAGCTGACCTTGGACTAGGCTTTGGAAAGTAGAGTCTATGTGATGGGAACTGGTTCAGTATCTGTCTTTCTGCATCATCCCTGTGCTAGAATTGACCCACCAGATGTTTTTTTTTTTCACAGATTTTATTCTGACTCTGAAGATTCAAATTTGTCTCTATTTTGCTGCAATACTGTATATTGCATAGATTGTAGGAATGGAATATGGCCCTTGTGATTAGCAAAGCAGCAGTCCAGATGACAAACAACATTTACAAATGCATCCGAAAGAAATGATCAAGGAACAATGAACAAAGATAGAAGCTTCAGGCATCCAATTGAAATGGAGGAATGGCAGGAAGCCTCTGCTAATTGATTACTTCTCATAACCACAGCATAACAGGGAAATTCATCTTGAAGAAATGCCCAAATTCCTACATCAAAATTTCTAAGACATGAAGGACTAGTAGGAATAATGGAACATTTTGCATAGAAGAGTTTATAACACATGTGTCTTATAATGTGATGCTGGGCTATTGCAATATAACTTAATCTTAACAAAGGGAATGCCTCATTTAAACATTTGTTAGGAACTCAAATAATAAGAGATTAGTAACTCAAATCGACAATCTGATGTCTAGAGTGGAGAGAGATACAGCCTTGATTAGGGAAAATTTTGATGCCATAATTGTGCAGCTCAGAACCACGTTTTCCCCATTGTAAGAAAGTAATGTGTGTATATATATGCATATGTGTGAGATGTGTGTATTTATATATACTTATATGTACATGTGTATATTCCTATATACACATTTAATAGTAAGCAGGTCTGTATTTTCAGAAGTTGTTAAATATTTTCTAAACTTCATATTCAAAAGAACCAGATAGGGTATTCCTAAAAATGATGCAAATAAGAATTAATGATCATGGTATGCAAACTCAAGGGACATGAATATATGAATATGTGTCTTCTTTAGACTTTTATCAGCATATCTTAGTTATTTATTTTAGCTCTTAATGTGCTATATTCACACTATTACATATGAGAATTAAAACATACAAGAAGAGATCCCATAAATATAAAAAGATACAAATTTCAATTAGTATTTTTGACACATTTTTAAGTTCTTCTATTAGTTCTATTAGCATGAATTTTTAGCTTAACACATGCTAATTAGAACATACTACATATTAATGAAACTTATAAAGTGAACTAAAAATAATTGAGTTAAAGTAAATATTTCATTGTAAGAAAAAAAAGAAGCCATTGAATATATTGGTATGGAGTAGAAAACTTTTCTGAAGTATTTGGAATAAAAGGCTAACAAAGGCTGGGAATGTGGCTTAGTGGTAGAGTGTTTACCTAGCATTCATGAAACCGTGGGTTCCATTCCTCAGGATCACATAAACAGAAAAAGTCAGAAATGGTGCTGTGGCTCAAGTGGTAGAGCACTAGCCTTGCGCACCAGGGACAGTGCTCAGGCCCTGAGTTCAAGCTCCAGGACTGGCAAAAAAAAAAAAAGATAACAAAGAAAACAATGTTAGAACAATGTTGTCAGGTAAAATGGAAAGACTAAGTTAATTCATTGCTTATAAATAAAAATTAAAACCAGCATAGGAGAATATTCTGATTAGTATAACAGACTACTTTGTAGTTCTAAAGGTATTAAAAACCATTAAAATGAATGAGAATTAGAATAAACTGATAAAATTATTTATTATGTTTACAACATATACTACCTAGTTTCTTGTGAATTAGAACCTCTTAGATACTGTTATTATAAAATCTTCTAACAGTATTTCCTGAGTAGTTACCATTCAGTCCTCTTTAAGTGGGTTTATATCGCATTAAATATTACCTTTCTAATTCTCTGGAGAGACTATTTGAGAAATTAAGTAATTTGCCCAAGTAGTACTACTGAGAACTGACACCAGGAGTGATTTCAGAGCTGTGTTATTCTGTTTAAATACCTGTTTGCTTATATGACTCAGGATTTTTCAAATGGTCATGCTTTTTGGATCAACAATTTCATTTTTGGTAATCAATTCTAAGGTAATTCTTCCACAGCTGGAAAAATATGTATATAATAGAGATTTCATCTCATTTTGAAAATGAAAATTTATAAACTATCTATATAAATGTCTTTAAGAAGTAGTTATTAGGAAGTGGTGCTGTGGCTCAAGTGGTAGAGCACTCGCCTTGAGCTGAAGTGCACAGGGACAGTGCCCAGACCCAGAGTTCAAGCCCCAGGACCGACCAAAAAAAAAAAGATGTAGTTATTATACAACCTGTAATATATTAACTAAGTAGAAATTGTTCATGTACTAAAACCATTTTCAAAACTACAAATACCATGAAAAAATATGCGTATGATCTTGTAGAAATAAACACAAAAATTAACAATATTAAAAATTACAAATATCAAACTTGTATTAAGTTTGGTTTTGGTAAAATGGTATAGAGATGAACATCATTCTTTTTTAAAACTAGTTTGAACAAACTTCCAGATTTCTTTAATGAAAACAAATATCATACAAAAGAGAATATATATATATATATATATATATATATATATATATATATATGATCTTCTAAGGAATATTTACACATGAGTGTGTATTTTAAACAAATATTACTGGGTTTCTGTTTAATTTACAAATGCAAATTTCATCCTCTAGCTTTGAGTTTCCACTAGGTTTAAAACCAAAGCATGATTAGGTACCTATTTCTTTTATGTACACATGTATGTCAATGAACTATCACCCCATAATTGCAATCTAGTATGACAGAGAGGGCCAGCAAGCAGAAGAGGGTAGGAGCAAACTTTGCTTTCTCTCTCTGGTGGTAACCTATTTTACTTTGAAATCTTAATTGAAAAAAGAGATTAGTTAAGAGTGCAAAATAAAATATTTTTCAGTATTTTGGGGCTTCTCCAGTGTTTTATGTGTGGTTGCCATGACATGAGTAAAATATGTAAAACATGTTTTCCAGTAAACATTTGAAATGTGTGACATCTAAGTCGAAATTGGTGATTATCATATTTGGCTCAAGACCATACAGACTCTCCTTTATCTACTATTTTCCAATTCTGTGCTAACCCATGACAAGAAAATATTGTAACTGAAAATATGGTAGCTGTCACAGATTGAGAATCTATGGAGACTTTTCTTGTAGAAAAATCCTGCTTCTATCATCGTCTGGATTAAACAGAATTTAGTATTTCATATTTCATAGATACTTTTTTTTTATCTGAGAGAACTCAGGGGCTTGTGCATGCTAGACAACTGAAAACCCAACTTTTCAGGGTTTATTTTTTTCCTTTTCTTTTTTCTTTTCTTGAGAATAGGAGGCTCCCTAAATTGCTCAGGTTGCCTTCAAATCCTCCATTTACCTATTTAAGCCTCTTGAGTTCTGGGATTACAGGTATGCCCCACCAAACACAGTGTCGGTCATAGATTCATTTTTGTATAGGGTAAGCATCCTAGTCATAGAATTCTGGTAGTGAAAGAAAACAAATTAGAGAGTAAAATGAAGTAAAACTCTGTCCTTATAGAATGGTTGGAAGTGTGATATTAATCACTATTGATTTGGCCAGGTTGAGTGGGATGGGACTTCATATTACTTGGGATTCCACCAAACTTCAGGAAGTGTCCCCCAAAATGAATGGAGGCAGTATATAAATTCTCTATTGATTTTAGTTATTCCTTCAACAAAAGTGAGGAATTACTAATGGCTTACATCATTCCAGGTTCCAGAGACACGTCAGTGAGCTGAGCATTACTATTTTGGATCTTTGAGCTCTGGGGCTCCTGTGCTAAGTTAATCACATATGAATTGTCTGATGCTTTGTGTCCTGAACCCTAGGAAAGGCTTCTCTGAGGATCTCCTATAAGCACCTTTTCCCCCTCTTCCTACCTCCAGACTTCAGACACTCTTATTTTCTTGGTCCCACTTTACTGTCTACTCTTCTACTGTATACACTTAAAAAGAGTTCTTCTGTTCTTCAAAAGATAATCTGTTAGAAATTTTTGTTGGTTTTTTTGGTCTCTTTAGGTGGTGGAATGGTGTGGATAGAACATGTATGAGGAAAAGGGTATAGGATGAGAAGAAAATATATGTTTATGTGTTAATAACAGCCTTGTGGTGAGGACTCGGGGAGCCCTTGTTTTCCCCAAGCGAGTTCTCTTTTCATTTCCCAAGGACTTCTTTTTCAGCACTCATCTTGAAAAAATGAAAGAAATGGAGTATAAGCCTGCTTTTCAAATAAGCTACAAGATTGAAGGTCAGGTCTCATGAACTTTATTTAACATTTATGTGATTCTTGGTCATATTTCTATAATCTGATACAAAGTAGAAATAGATAAACCAAAAACATTCTAGACTCTTAAGAGAATATTCTTTTACTAGAACTGCCTATTTTCCTTGTTCTTTGCTAATTCTTTGTCACCGGATACTTTTAATAAAACTCTTTTGATTCTAAAGCAATGAAAGCGAATAACAGTTATTTCTATAAAACAAAAATTATATATTCTTCATTCTTTTTTGTCAGGAAGGAAAAAGGGTATTCAGTCACTGAAGTAAAAATCACAGGGCACCTCAGGAATGCAGGAAACAGGGCATTCTATGATAGCTTCTAGTTTAGAATTAGAAGCCAAATCTTGGGATTTCAAAGCCAGCACTTAAGCGAGAGTCTAGACATCCATACACTGATGTGAAAGGAATGTAATTTGGTCTTGGAATCTTATACAAATAGCAGTACAGATAAATGAAGGGTGCAAACTATAATTTGCACAATTTTCTAAATCATCTTCACAGCTAGTTTCATGGAACATAGCATTTAACTTTGATTTTGGATGGTATTCACATTTCTGTATTTGATGGTGGGTATCATTTACTTGAACCTGAAACCATATGTACACTTTCTTCTATTTCTTTTTCTTTTCTTTTCTTTTCTTTTTTGCTATTTTTTGGTTCAGAAGGAAGTCTGGGGAATGGGATACAGATACTTTTCTGACAAACAATGCATTCTATTCCTTATACAGTTCATCATTGCCCCTAAACAATCCTTTGTCTCATCACCAACAGATGCCCCACACAATCAATTTTCTTACAGTCCTCAGCAGAAATTTGGTCTTCATTTGAAGTACTAGACATTGCATAAATAGTCGGAAAAAACAAATAAACAAACAAAATATGCTTTAATGCATAGTAACTGTCATGGAGATTTTTACACTTAGAGGCAAATGTTTAAGGGTTCTCTTTTAAAATAGAGCTTCTATGGAAAGCTTTATTCTTGTTGGAGTTATGAATTAATCCTTTTCATCTGGATAGACATGGGCATAAGAAAAAAAAGATATGGGCATAAGGAGGAAAAGCTATAACTTTGTCTGTGTTGTGGAGATTTCCAGGTAAGAAAAGACAGAGTGGACTGGCTGATTTGGTCTTCTAAAATGCAATAGTATAGTAGGTAGGTGCCCTAAATTGGAATTGGTGGTAAGCTTGTTATTAAATAATAATTTTAAAGGCTTAATATTTGCCAGAACATGGTCTTCAGAGCTTCCTTAAACTTGTAAACCTGTTTGGCATCCCATACATTTATAAGCAATGTAGCTTAGGTACTTTGTATCTCATGTTCCAAGACTGATTTTTCAGAGGACTGAGATAGGAGGAGGAAAAAAGAAAAGAAGGAGTAAGAGTTGAGATATAAAGGAAATAAATGTGATTGAATGTAACCATATCAGTGAACTTTTCTACATAATTTTATAAGTAGTTAGTATAAAATTTCCTAATTTGGGGTTAAAATTAGGAAATTACTTATATTTTTATCAAATTTATTTTGATTCAAGAACTACAATTTTACATAGGCGCCTGAAACATTAATTTGTATGAATGAGCATATTAATCAGCCTTGATGTCAAAATGACCCAGAATGAGTGGATACAATGAAGCTGAAGTGGATTATTCATAAAATCATTCATAATAACCAAAAACACCTACTTTTAAAATATCATTTTTTTACAAAATTTGAAATATGTTTTTTGCATCCATAACATGAAGAAGCAAATTTTTTTAACTAAAATAAGTCAGTGTATCGAATACTTCTTATGTACCAGTGCTTAAGCTAGAATTGTGCCCGTATTCCTTCATCACTACATTCTGAGATGGAGCCAATCTTTTGTACTTTACAAGGATCAGTGAAGTATCTAGGTTCATAAGGGTATGAGGCTAGATTCTTGTCTAAGTCTCTGAAACTCAAAACCCAAGCTCTTACTGTAGAACTTGAGTATGAAAGAGAAAGTATCAGGAGTATTGCTTGTGTCACTAAGCTTGAATTAGTCATAAATCAAGTTCAAAGAAAGGCTGTACTTAAGATCTGAGGCAAAAACACAGAAATGGAATAAATGGTAAAGGGGAAGACCAAGAAAAAAATACCTTTAGGACATGCAAGGAATATTTATGCCTGATTTCCAAACACAAGAAGGAACAAAAGAAGGCAACATTAATACATTTCTAAACACTTATTAAGCACATGTGCCAGAGGAGGAAGAAATGGAGGGGAGGGTTAGGGAGGGGAGGGGGAGAGATACTGACCATATTTTGCCTGTGTACCTTGTTCTAGTATGCTAATCTCTGTTCTAAAATGATCATCAATTCTATGCTTCTGGAAAGGATCATTAGAATGAAAAGAGTAGAAGCAAGCAAGGAGAGCTACTAGGACAGTAGTCCATTGATCTAGATTGAAATGGATTCATTACAGATGAGGAGCTGAATGTCTTCATTTAAAAAACAATTCACCCTAGTTGACTAAGAAAAGGATTGAATGGTGACACCAGAAGAAATACAACCTTCAAAAGTAGAATGTAAACCTGGATCTAGAGGGATATATCCGGTTTACTTCCTAGTAGCGAGATATAGTACTTGTAAGGTCTGCACAGGGACACTTCCCTACTTCTTGGCTAAGTTTTCGCCCAGTACCTGTTAGCTATGTAACTGGCACACCTGGAAGGAGTCACCTTCCCTTCCTGCTAGGTCACCCTTCCTTTTTAGCCATGTCTCTCCACCGTGCATGGCAGGGGGGCGGGGCAGCAGTTGGGTAAACAAACTTCTTTTCCTGCCTGAATAGACCGTGGTGTTCTCTTCATCAGCTACCTAATAAAACCTAAATATTTAATATACCTTACATACTAAACATGAGCATGCAGGAAGAGACATCTCCACAGATGTTTAGGGCCAGTGGCTAAGCTTGGCACACAAACTTTGGGGAGTGGGGATAGTTTAACCTATCTTTAGTGGCTTTTAAGAAGCACCTCAGTAGTAACTACTGTGGGCTATCAGTTTTGTTTGTGCAGCTGTAACAATAGTGAGGTTGGGTAATTTATCAATAATACAACTTTATTTTTCTCAGTTCTGGGGGCTGGGAAATCTACAATCAGCGGCCTCATCAGTACCTGATGAGAGGTGAGTAATTGCTTCCAAGATGGTGTCTTGAATATTAGGCCCTCATATGGAGAAGAGGGGAGAAGAAGGGCTGAATCTTCTATGAAGCTTTTAAAAATCAAGATTATATATATATATATATATATATATATATATATATATATATTGCACAAAAGAGAAAGGATCAAACAAGACCTAATCATCTTTTAAATATCCTTCTTAATTCTGTTGTCCTTCCCTTCCTTTCTTCTTCCTGATTTCTACCCCTTGAGTAGGTAGGATTACAGATATGAGCCACTGGTGCTGGGTAAGCACTGGAGAACTTCAAAGTGAATTTTGGAGATAATATAAGCATTCAAGCCATAACATGAACTAAGGAAGACTAAATCCTCCTTCTCACAGATTTTATAAAAATCTTTAAAAAAATCTTGAGAGAACAGAAAATACTTATTGGATAAAAGACTGAGTTAGATTTTTCACTAACGGGGCAAATATGGGCCAGATAAAATGACAAAAATGTAATTTTTATTTCACCTGAATTAGGGTATTGTGGGCAAAGTTGCATTAATAAACAATTGGGTATTTGAATTGTGACATAAATACTTTAGTTCAAAGATTGCAAGGCCTGAGTGGATTGCCTCTAGTTAGTTGTTTTATCCTAGGGTATAAGAAGGTGGTTTTGTTTTTTGTTTTTAATCCTTAACTAAGTCACAAATTCAAACTACATTTAGAAGCAAAGAGGCAGTTCTGTTGCCTTAAAAATTTAGCCACTGTGTATATATTGAGAAAATAAAAGCCCCTTGATACAGCCATTGACTCATCCTGAAAAAGAAACTTATGAAAAAGAAAGCCCTGAGTCCTTTACTCTTTGAATTAGAATAGAATCTACCCATGTGAAGTGCAGTCTGTACCAAATTTAGCACAGTCAACACAAAGAATACAGTTTCTTTGTAAAAATAATTTTTCAAGTAGAAAGAATTTATAGATATAATGCAAGAGAACTCTTGCTGTAGTACATTTGAATTTTTGTATTTGCAGTAGTCATTATATTAAAACTAAATTCAATAGGCTTAATGTGAATAAATTCTTTGAAACATTTTTTTCAAAGGGTCTATTCTAGGGACTCTTTCTAGTGACTACTTTATCATCCAACTAACGCAGACATAAAGTACTAGGTAAGTAAAGTGGCTTCATCAAGGCTACTCTATTCATGTAAGCCATAGAAAGCAAATGGAAGTCCTAAGATTTCTAACTGAGCTTTCGCTCAGTTACCATTACTAATGTCCTTTTGTTGTTCACATTCTTTATATTAACATGTGTATCTTTGTCATGTTGTGTGACTTCTGATGAAGAGGACAAAAAAATCATGCTGCTAATATATTTCTCCTATGCCTGGATTTTTCCCCCATCCTTCCCTTATTTTATTTAAAAATCATTTAGGAGACATTGGACTAGATGTTAGGGAAATGAGATAATAAGACAAAATTATAGTCTAAAGAGTGATTAAGGACAAGCATCATCAGGCAGTCATTATGCATTCCCAGGTCCATTTTACAAAGGATCTACATTGTTCTGTTTTGTATAAATAGCTCATTTAAATGAGGACTTAGATTATTAAATACCACAACTTACTTCACTTTAATTTTCATGACATCAATTCATTCCAGAAATATTTATTAGCTATCTATTATGTATAAGATTACACACACACACACACACACACACACACACACACATACCCTGAAGCTATACAAATAAATAAGGCTTCTCTGTCTCTGGTTGGACATTAGAATTGATGTCCAATTTATAATTGGACATCAAATGGACTGATATAGACAAACAAGTAACTATTATATAGAATGATGTAAATCTTGGAAGCAATAAGCACAGAGTCCTATGGACATAAAATGAAAGACACATTGTGACCTAGACGTGGGTCTGGAGGAAGAATTCTAAATAGATTCCAGGAAGCCTAATAAAGCTGATGCCTACAGTGACTGAAGGACTGGAAGGGAGAAGAGGATTCGGTGTAAATGGGCTTTGTTCACATAAAATCTGGAGGCATTTACTTACATAATGTACATGAATAGAAGACATGCTAGAGGTCTTGATTCACAGAATGTAGAATCTAAGAAAAATGGGATATTGGAAAAGGAATTAAGTAGAGAGCTGTTGATTTGAGTATTGCAAAAGTTCTTAAAATTACACTGTGTAAGATAATTGTGTAAGATAATATTGGAAGCAAAAAGAACCACCAAATGGATGTGGCTGTAATGTAGCACTATGTGGTGGCTACCTAGACTTGAAGCATTGCAAACCCCTGGATGGACAAAAATAATCTTCTTTAAGAGGAAGAATCAGCATTCTTTTGTGGCAGATAATAGTAGTAAAAGTAGGTGGGCAGAATTAGAAGGAATCAGAAATGCCATCCAGGTTTCTGACTCAGTGTGCATGCCTTTTAGAGAGGAAGTTGATGGCATTTGTTTTTGACAAGTTGAGTCCATGAAAAAGGTAGAACATTTTAGAGCAGATTTGGGCTCTGATGCTCATGAAGAGATTTGAGGATACCTTAAAGACAATAACTATAAGGCATGTAGGTCAACAGTGTGTCCAATCATTTTTTTAATACTTAAATTATTATCATGGGTCAATTCCCCTCTTTTAAAATGTGTGTCTTTGTCTTTTCTGTTACTTAAGATGGAACCCAGGACATTGCACTTGCTAGGCTACTGAGCTACCTCCCAGCCTTATCATGGATCAATACTTGAGTGTAGTTATGAGCCAGAAGTTCCTAATTTCTTTATAATCTTCAAAACATTAAATGCATACTTTGATATGCTACTTAGTAGCTACTTAAACTTAACTCTAATTGGCATAATTCCAACCAGTCAGATTATATGATTGAAAACAGATATCCCCACAGTCTTCAATGTATCAACTGTCCCACAGCCCTATTGAACAGAGCAGACCTGTGTTGACTTTCTAACAGCAGCAACTAGCGTTGTGGAAACAGGCTTTCTTTCTGAAATTGGATAAGGGTGTTCATTGTGGTATTTCCACAGATGCTTGCAGTGTTTGTCCTTTGATCATTTTACTCCTCATCACTCTTTCTTTCCCTCCGCCTTACCTTTTGGAACAATTTAAATGGTTCTCATTATGCTATTTTCATCATGTTGCATATTATTTCATACATTCATATAATGTCCTGGAACCATATTCTCCCCTATCATCTTATCTTTTCCTCCCTGCTGATGATTTCCTCCCCACTTGCAAAAGTATTCTTAACCTTACAAGATTTCAGAGTTCAAATTTTAATTTTCAGAGGGGGTTAAAATGCTGAATTAAATTTTATAATATCCTAAACTGTAGCAGAATACTTTACATGTATTTCATTAGCAGAAACACATAGCATCTTAGGAAAGCATATTATATATGCTGCATTACTTCTGAAGCTTTTTTGTCTTGTTTTCATGAAGCTTTCATTGCAGTGGGATCCCACTTCCTGTTACTTCACCTTGATAAGACACTGGAGAAGAAATAACTTCTCCCCAGTCAAGGGGAGGCCCAGCACTTAGCAGGTCACATTTTAACTTACTTTTGTATACAGTGTTAATATTTACAATTTTCATACTACTAATCAGCTGACAATAAATGCCTCTTTTCAATGTTGAAGTTGGCTCTTTATTTTACAGCATTTTGAAGACATGAGTGCTGTTCTTGGTATGTGAAGAGCCTCCATCTGCAGGTGGTAGTGAATCAGCACACTCACCCAGTCACCAAACGAGGTCTGCTATTATTAGTGTTGACCTGGGTTTCTATGGCATAGACTAACCCTGCTGGTGAACACCATCAGCATGTCTGGGATCAAGTAGAGAAACATGAACTAACTCAAACAATCCCAGTCACAAGAACAATCAGTCTGAGGATAATTATCTGACTCAAATTCCTGAACAAAGATGATATCCCCGATAAATTCAATTGAAGCATATACTTTGTAGGCCTAAAATAAAAAATGCATTCATTCCCTAGTTAAAAAAAAATAACACTAGAGGATTTTTCTGGTGTGCCAGACAGAGTCAGTTAAAGTAATCCTAAGTGAAAGGCACAGCACCTAGAAAATGCTATTGAATTTGACATTATTTTTCTGAGTTTCATCAGAATCTTTTAAAGTCCTATTTCAGGCTATGTCAATCTGATACTCAAAAGTGTAGCAGAGAAACAAAGTAACATAATCAGAGAAGGTATTATAAGGTCTATTAACAAAGCAGCTCAGTCACATGGCTGAGGGGAAACAGCTGTAGATGCTGAAACTCTTAATAAATTACTCCTGCTTTTGCTATTTATAAGAACTCTGTCATCATGGCTGCTATGTCTTTCATTTGCACCTGGTGTGAGGGTTTAGGCAGCAATATCATATCATTTCCACATTGTCAAGAGCCACCGTGTTGTAGGATCATTATTTTTAAATGCTCTAGTCCTTTGAATTTAAAGGAAGAAAATTCTTGGGCATATAATTAAATAAATAACACACTACAAAAAAATCCTATTAACTGGATGATGATATGCAGCTTTCAAGTATAAATGTCACTAAAATGCATGCCACCACTCAGAATGATAAGTGTCCATCAATAGTAATTTTTCTCAGGATAATCTTAACTTTCTCAGAAAAAAAGAAGTTACTCTGCTTTTTCCTACCCTTTCCTTTATAATCAATTACCTACTTAATCGAAAAGTTGGGAAACTTTGGGGGCAGTGAAGAACCTCATAACTCTGCCAAATAGTTTTTGAGTTTTTGCTTTGCATTGGAACATGTCTGGTTTGGGGGAATGTATGATAAGTATCTAGAAGACTAACATCCCTCCCTACATTTAGATTTGACATATACAACCATCAACCAGACAAGACACAGTGGGGGGAGACTCTAACTGAAGTCACCCAACATGTAACTCAGAGATGTAGCTCCCCTCATCCCTCACAACTCAAGAGCACAAACTAGCACAGGGTAAAGGATTGTAGCGTATTCTAAGAGTGAGAACCTATTATTGAAGCCAAGTGACATGAGGGTTACATTCCGTAGGATGGATTCCTCTTAAAATCCAATGCATTTTATTTATTTTATTGTCGGTCATGGGACTTGAACTCTGGGCTGTCCCTCAGCTCTTCAGCTCAAGGCGAGCGCTCTACCGCTTGAGCCACAGCGTCACTTCTGCTTTTCTAGTAGCTTATTGGAGATGAGTCTCACAGACTTTCCCGCCAGGGCTGGCTTTGAACCGCTATTCTCAGATCTCAGCCTCCTGAGTAGCTAGGATTACAGGCTTGAGCCACCGGCGCCCGGCTCCAATACATTATATAAGTATCATTTCTCACTTGTTTAAACAACCATGAAAAACTAAAGGCACAGGTAGAAACTATGGATTAATTCAACAGAAAGTTTTGCATCCAAAGAGATGCAGAAGCTCACGTATTTCTTCAGATTACTTGGTAGTCAGAGTTCCTGGTGCTCACCAGCTAGATGCTCTCATGCAAAACTCAAGAGAAGAGAATCAAGCTGTGAGAAAACCAATGTGAAGCACAGATCAATCCTGGCAGAAGTTGGCTTGTCCTACAGCCAACAGGGCATTTTTCAAATTTACCCGGTGATGTGATTGCTTTATAGTTTAGGGTCAACAACTGCCCTGATTTTCCTAGTGTTTGGAACCAGGGATGGCTTTATACTTGCAAAGCAAGTGCTCTACCACTAAAACCAACTCTTCCCTGGTCTTTTTTTTTTTTTTTTTTTTTACTGTTTGTTCATTTTCAAATAGGTTTTAGTACTACCTTTTCTGAGTCGGTCCATCTTCCAACCGTGATCTTCTGTCTCTGCCTCCTAAGTAGCTGGGGTTACAGATCTGGACCACCATGCATGGCCTGTTGTAATTTTGAAACAGAGTGTCACAACCCAGGAAGCCCTGTGCTCCCATACAAGTAGGAATGGTTGGCTCTCGATTTGTATCTTCACTTCTCAGCCTGTTTTACATTTCTTTCTTTTCAGAGCTATCACATGTCTATGTGCTGGAAATCCACCACAGCTGAGGTTTTCTAGCTACTAGTCAACTCACAGAACAAACACCTGTCAACTTTGTCTCTTATAATGAGCAGTATTCCCTGAGGCAGTGATCTATTCTTTTCTTCTTTTCCCCAGGTGGCCAAACAGCCCAGCCCATCTTAATTGCCTGGCTCTTCCTTGGGATATAACATTGTGCAAAATACCCCCCAAAGCAGAAATAACTAAGACAAAAATAGGTTTCTTTTTGGTATCATGGCAACAAGTGCTGGCTGATTTTGAACTACCTTATTAGTACAACAGTTCTTTTACATAAAGGTACTTATTAAGTAGGTTAGAAACATCCAGCTTCTTATAAGCTACAGGCCATATTTTTTCTTACAGGTGTTTTTTATTGTTGTTGTTTTTTTCCTTAGAAACTTTTATGATCCAAAGAGACTGGCAGAAAGCACACAAATGATAGAAAATGCCTGCTAATGTCCATCCAAATAGTTGAGTGTGTAACTGTATTTTGAATCTAAATTTATTTTTTTATTATCATTAAGAACTTGTAGAAAAGAAGGACCATATAACACAGCAGTTTATGAATACAATGCATCTTGATCAGTGTCAACTTTTTCAACATTCTCACCTCTTCTGACCCACCCTTTCCCTTGCTTTTCTTAATTCTGTGGCATAGACAATGAATTCTTGATTACATTCTTACGTTGTCCTGCTAAAGGAAATCTTTCTTGATAATTTCAGTCTAAGTTGATGGTTTTCTTCATGGCACTTATTTTTTTGTACCATTTATACAAGCAGTGATGGTATGTTAACATTTTTACTTTACTAAGTGTCATGGATCCATTTTCTCACTCCTTGAAGGAGAGGTATATTTCCTACCTCTTGGCCAATGTTATGCCTATAGTTAAAGCCAAATTCCTTTGAATTTACTTGCTTATTGAGTCTGTGTATACCAAAATCACCAAATAATTTTTAACCTTATTGTTTGAGATAAAAATGATAGATACAGCATGGGCTGGGAAGGGGGCTCAGTGGTAGAGTGCTTTCCTTGTATGCATGAGGCCCATGGTTTGATTTGCCTCAGCACCACACAAGCAGAAACAGCAGAAGTGGAGCTATGGTTCAAGTGGTAGAGCACTAGCCTTGAGCTGAAGAGCTGAAGAGCACCCAGGCCCAGAGTTCAGGCCCCATGACTAAAAAAAAAAAAAAAAAGATTCAGTACATGGCTTCCAATAAATGAAAAGAAAATGACTTACTATAATAAATATATGAACTTTTGTGAGCTTAGTGACATATTTTTAATTGACATTATTGTAGAGTCAAATTTCAGAGCATGCAACTATACAATACTTGATTACATAACCCTTTGAAAGATGTCAATTAAAATAATCTTCTTGACAGTTCTCTTTTAAGATTTCTGTTTTTTTAAAGTTCTATATCAATATATAAAATACAATATATACTATATAAATATATTAAAACACAAGCTCCGGGGGACTTTGTAAGTGGGATTTGGGGCACGATTTCTGCCATTCCCCTTCCTTGTTACTGCACAATGAGCTGGTTGGCAAATTGCCTTGTACACTTCTCCAAAATCTAGTCCAACACATGGTGTTCTTTTTTTTAAATAAGTTTTTTATTGTGAAAATGCCATACAGAGGGGTTACAATTACATGAGCAAGGTAATGAGTACACTTCTTTTCAAGCATTGTTGCCTCCTCCTTTGTTTTTCCCCTACCATCCCTGCCCTCCCATCTCCACAAGTACACTCCCCCGCCAGAGTTATAAAGTTCATTTTTTTGACGTAACGTCTTGTACATCTCATTGTTGCAATGGGTCCACCTGTATCCCTATTTAAACAATTTGTTTTTTCCCTTCCCCGCCACAAATTATACCAACATCAAATACAGTGAAAACAGGGGTTATATCGTGGGGGAGGGACATACAAAGCAACAAAAAAAATCACCTTATAAATGCGTTAGAAATAATAGCAAGAAAGAAAAAACATTTGAGTCCTTATCTTGGGGTTCATTTCACCTGACATCATCTTATATAACCTCTTCTGCTTGTCTCAGACATATACTAGTTATTACAAATAAGGGAAACCATGGGACCTATGTTTCTTTGGGCCTGGCTTACTTCACCTAATATAATTTCTTCCAAGTCTTTCCATTTCCTATCAAATGGGGCAATGTCATTCTTTCTGATGGAGGCATAGAATTCCACTGTGTATATATAGCACATTTTCTTGATCAGCATGGTGTTCTTCAGATAAATCACACTATTGTCTTGAACAAATGAGTTCAAGATTTTCTTATTACTATTCCAGTCTTCAAAACAACCCTTCTATACACTTACTGAGTGTCTCTCTGTATACTGTCTTTAATGTCCAGAAATTTGTAGTTGCCAATTTAAAGGGGGAGACAGGTGAGTGAGTAAGAATAACAAACAACATACTGTAGGAAAAGGAGTCATTTTACTTAGTACTATGAGAGCAGACCAAAGTACTACATTCTTTTAAAATGTGTCTATGAAATATTTTGATGCTTGAAAATATACATAGCAACCCAAATATGAAGTCATCTGAAAAATTAAAATAACTAAAATATATTGTCACTATAGTTTAATGATAATCTCATAGTGTTTTGCATACTACTGTCTTGGGTATCAATATAAGTTCTGTGTTTGACAGTTATGTAATCTTAGGTAAACTGTTAGGTCATTTTTTCCTACTGGTGAATCATGAATAATCATAATACTTATTCTTTAATATAATTGTGATAGTTACATAAGTTTAACATGATCTGATTTTGTCTGTCAATAAGTGCTCCAAAAAGTTAGTTATTAATATCAGCTTTATAGGATGTGGATGTATTTTAATGTTAAAGGTAACATGGGCTTTACATATATAAGAGTATCTTGGGCCTTGCTTATCTCCTAGTCATCATAGAGGTTTATGTCTTCAGTAGAAGGAAGCCAGGAAATGCAAGAAGACTGAGCTAAGTCTTAATCTGCTATCATTTGCCTTTTGATGCTTATGTAATTACTCCTTTCCAGCTAAGAGAAATAAATTAGAGATAAACCACTGGATGAATTCCATTTACTTTTTTAAAAACACACCAAAAAAACCACATTAATCCCCTTCCTTTTTTAAAATCTCAAATATTCACGCTTTCACTTAAGCAATTCAGTAGAATGAATCTGAAAACTTGCAGAACAAAGATATTTTTGGGAAAGCTAACTTGTCACCTAGCTAAAGAAAGCTGTTACCATACAAATTCAATTTTATTTTCTTTATATTTAGAGAAAGGTACAGGGTCAGACTGTGCCATGAAAGCATGAGTAAATCTTTAAATATAAATGTATTAGACTAAAAAAGTATCTTACATTCATCACCTCTCCTAATGGCAAAGTAAAATCTTGACAACTAGATATGAGCTGTACTAAGTGACATTTTGGTTGACTAGAAATATTAAGAATTTTGCAGTTGTAATTAGTGTGTTTGGACTTATGGCCCAAGCAAAAGCCCCCCAATTTTTCTATGTGATTGACTGGAAGGAAATGTTCATTTTTAGAACCTAAATATGATTACATAGTGTGTTAGGTCCAGACTCTTGCACATGGACATAGCTCCATGCAACCCAAATTCCAACAAGGTCAAAAGCTCCTCTCACATACTCATTTAGAACTTCCTCTCTTCTCTTTGGCCATTCAGGAATCTGCAGGGCTGTAACAAGAGATCTTGTCACTGTTACGATCTCCTTATAACAATATTATGATTAATTAGTGGAGCTTCAGTAATCTTTCAGAAGTCTGTAGTCTTTTATGCGTTCCACAAGAAACTTTGAAGCATTCTTTAGACATCCACCACCTAAGGTTGTATTCTAAATTATTCTTTCTTATTAACACCATTGGGTATTTCTATCTTTTAGAAAAGTATGGTCACTGAAAAGTTGTTTTAAGATCAAATTCTGTAATTAAATATCAAATATAGTACTGTCACAATAGCTTCTGTACTAAGCAAGGTAACAGATGGACATAAGGAAACTCCCAGAAGAGGGGTGCTATAAAGGTGATCTTACAATTCTCTATTCTATCATAGTCAAACTCTCTGTTCAGAGCTTACCTATGAAAGTCTCAATGAGGATGCTTGAGGCGCCACAATCAACTTCTCTAGTGGCATCGTCATGCTTCTCTCATTATCCTAGCCTGTGCCACTGTCCTCAGTTCAAGTCAAATGTGTAACTTGGTCTCTACTGAAACTGGGACTCTGACACACATTTAAAGGCTGCCATGGAGGGCCACTAAAACAGAAAAACTTTTCTTTTGGAAAACCAATTCTTTTTCTTTTTTTACATTTAATTTTGTTGTCAAGGTGACGGGTAGAGAGGTTACAGTTACATACACAAGTTAATGAATACATTTCTTGTTGAACATTATTACTCCCTCCCTCATTTGTCTCCCACTTTCCCATCCTCCCAACCCTATCACCAAGTTGTAAAGTTCATTTCCCATGTAGTGTCTTGCGAGTATCCCTGTTGCATTGATTATCCCTTTGTCCTTTGTCTCACAATTTTGTTATTCTCTTCCCTTTTTGAAAGCAGGTTAAACTCTCATTAGCATTAAGAATTTCCCCACTTAATATAATTTTTCCAAGTCTTTCCATTTCCTAACAAATGGGGCAATGTCATTCTTTCTGATAGAGGCATAGGAGTCCATTGTGTATATATACCACATTTTTATGATCCATTCATCTACTGAGGGGCCCCTGGGTTGGTTCCATATCTTAGCTATGGTAAATAATGCTGCAATAAACATAGTAGCTTTAATATGGTCTTGTTTGTGATCATTTGGGTAAATGCCCAAAAGTGGGATTTCTGGGTCATAGGGGAGCTCTATGTGGAGTCTTTTGAGGAATCTCCATACTGCTTTCCAAAGTGGTTGAACAAGTTTACACTCCCACCAACAATGCAGTAAGGTTCCCTTCTGTCCACATCCCCTCCAGCATGTGTTGTTATTAGAGTTCTTGATTATAGCCATTCTGACTGGGGTGAGGTGGTACCTCAATATTTCCAATAACTACTATATGTCTGAGACAAGCAGAAATGGTCACATATGTTGTTGTTAGGCAAAATAAACCCCAAGACAAGGACTCAAATGTTTTTTTTCTTTCTTGCTATTGTTTCTAACATATTTATAAGATGATTCCTTTGTTGTTTTGTATGTCCCTCCCCCACAGTATAACCCCTGTTTTCACTATATTTGATGTTGGTATAATTTGTGGAGGGCAAGGGAAAAAAACAAATTGTTTAAATAGGGATACAGGTGGACCCATTGCAACAATGAGATGTACAAGAGGTAATGTTGAAAAATGATTTTTACAACTTTGGCGCGGGGAAGGGGAGGAGGGGAGGTGCAGGGGGAGATGAGAAGTGACGGTAAGGGGAAACAAAGGAGGAGGCAACAATGCTTGATAAGAAATGTACTCATTACCTTGCCCATGTAATTGTAACCCCTCTGTACAGTATTTTCACAATAAAAAAAAAGAATTTCCCCAAACTCTCACAACTCCAGTTCATTTGTTTAAAACCATATTTTCTCAAATATGAAGGATTCTTTTTAAAAATTATTACAAAGACTAAGGACTCTCCTGAATCTTCCAGCCAAGATGATATCTTATAGAATGATTCCACTAAAGTCCTTCTACAAATATGATTCATTAGTCGGTTGTATAGGAAACCAGTATGTATTCTCTACTTGGTAAGAAAGAGTTCAGTGACCACTACAAGATTCTCATACGATTCTGTTTAATGAGAATAAAATTCCAGAGTTCCTATTCTTTCTAAAAGTTTAAGAAACAGCTGCTGAGCGCCTGTGTCTCATGCCTGTAATCCTAACTTCTCAGGAAGGTGAGATCTGAGGATCAGGGTTCAAAGCTAGCCTGGGCAGGAAAGTCTGTCAGACTCTTATATTCAATTAACCACCAGAAAACCAGAATTGGTGCTGTGGCTCAAGTAGTCGAGTACTCATCTTGAGCTGAAGAGCTCAGAGACAGGACCAAGACCCAAAGTTCAACCCCCATGATGAAAGAAGGAAAGAAAGAAAGAGAGAGAGAAAGAAAGAGAGAAAGAAAGGCAAGAAAGAAAGAAACATCTGACTCATAGAAAACATCTGACTCATAGAAACCATTTGTGACCCAGATATATGACATAGATGACACAGATACTATTCCCTACCGTCAACTTCATCCTCAAAGCATTTTTCCACAGTTTATGAAAACAGATCTCTATGGAAATTCCTGATAATTCATAAAAATTTATTTTTAAATGTGAACAGTGTTCAGACTTTCATCTGAAAATCTGAGAATTTATGAACAAATTGAAAGTAGACCAGTATATGATGCAATGTAAAAATTTCCATTTTAGTTCCTCAAATTAAAACTACTAGCTATCATATTATGGCCCTAGACCATATCTAATACTTACCACCTAAGAAATGTTCAGATAACTGGGCCAGACCTCTTTCTCCTGCTCCTTTCCAAATTACTCTGCACAGTTAATTTATCTAAAAGAATAGACTTCAGTTTTTGAGAGAACTTTAATCAAATCCAGAATCTAAACACACATATATGTACACATATATTATATAAGCTTCTTTTATAGTCCACAATGAAATAACATTCATTTCACTTTATATTTCATTTTCCTCATATTACAAAAATATTGTTTTGTAAAGACAATAACATATTTACTTTCAAATATATACTGAATAGTTTCAACATAACAGCACCAATACTATCATAAAAATCACAATATTTAATTGGTTTTAAATTATTTTCTTCTGCTTCTAGGATAAATCTTCCTAAGAATGTACAAATTACTAAGTTTCATGGTCACTTGAAGTATTATTCAAAATAAAGATACATGTGTAGCTTCTCTTCTAACTCTTGAAATCTTCATCTTAGTAAAATTTCTAACCGTTATGATTTTACTTTCTGATTTTAAGGGTATCTGATTTTAAGCATGTGTATTTGGCTATTTTGGGCACTAGCATTATATTGGCTCTACAACCACGTAGTTTTTGATTTGTCCATAAATGGAATAGAAATGTCAAAAATACCTTGGGAACATTTATGTTACAATAGCTATGAAAATATTGTTTGAATCTGATACCTTTTTTTCCCCCAATTCTTGGGCTTGATCCAAGTTCCTTATGCTCTTTGTTTTCTCCTAGATGGCATTTGACCATTTGAGGCATGCCTCCAAGCAGTTTTTTGCTACTTAATTACAGATGGAGTCTGCAGAATTTTTTCTCATATTGGCTTCAAACTTTGATTTTTCTAGTTTTCGACCTCTTGAGCAGCTGGAATAATAGACATAAGCCACTGGCACCTGGGTAGTAAGTAAGTTTTGAACTCATGACTTCAGGCTTGCTAGGCAAATGTTCTACAACTTGAGGCTTCCTGGACTGACCAAAGTAGAGTGTTTCTGGAATTAAAAATGAATGTATTTCTATGTAGAAACTTATAATTGTTATATACTTAATTTACTTTATAAACTTATAACTTTATAATTTTATCATAACTGTTTAATAACATTTTATGGTTGGATTGGTTTTTGTTTTCTAGAGTTTATGGTTGCCTTTATTTTTTCTTGAACAATGATACTGTCATGAATTAAATTGTTTTTGAATATACAGTGTATCATTTTTTCTGGTGCTAGTACTAGGGACTCAAATTCTCACAAAGCTTTTTGCTCAAGGCTCGTGCTCTACCATGTGAACTATATCTCTAGTTCTTGCTTTTAGCTGGTTAAAGATAAGAGTATGCTGCCTTTGAACCTGGATCCTCAGATCTCAACCTACTGACTAGCCAGGATTAGAGACATGAGCCACCAGCACCATCAGTGTATCACTTTCTATGAGCACTTTTCCTAATTTTGTTTTCTATTATACAATGTTTGGTTTGAAGCCCTGTCCATTGGTGTCATTTTGCTTCATTGAGCCTCGGTTTTACTTATCCCTTCATTATCCCACAGTTATTCTATTCTTTTGCTTGGCTGAATTCCTGTAAAAGAATATTTTTCAGGATACAGAAATATCAAAAACAATGAAAAGTGAAATAATAAGGTGCTCTAGGAATAAGAATGAAATGACTCAAGGGATCCAAATAGTTGACTTTAACTGACAGGCTTGTCAAAAAGCAATGGTTTAGTTCCATCCGTTTTCATGTCCTAGAGTCAAGGCACTAGGGATTCAAAGTCCCAGAGAGTAAATCTGATTTGTCTAGCATTTGAATCTGATTTGTCACATACTCAAACTTTCACTGGGGGATACTTTGACTTTTCTTGCACATAATTGGCAAGAATGAATTTCTGCCAAAGCTTGTACAATGCCATGTCAAAAAATAAGGTGAAATGGATTGTAATCATCCAATTTTCAGAGACTATTAGCAAGAGCGATGAACTAGTATTAAGAAACAGGGTAACAATTTCAGTTCCCCTGTTATTTAGCCATCTAACCTTACTCAGTATGCTATTTCGTATTTCTACATTACAACCTCTCTTCTACATTATAAGCTAGAAATGACAATAACTCACATTTCTCTTTTATTTCTTTATATTTTAATGAATTTATTTTTTTTTAAATATAGGGTGTTTATTCCAAGTAATTCTATGTTAATAACTGAATATCTTTCATAGGTTTATGGTTTTATAGATCCAAGTAACATCCTATTTCTTTCTGGAAATGTCTTTGATGGATTAACAGACCTGGTACTGGCCACCTCTTTTTAAAAATTTTTTATTTATTTATTTTTGTCAGTCATGGGGCCTGAACTCTGGGCCAGGGTGCTGTCCTTCAGCTCTTCAGCTCAAGGCTAGTGCTCTACCACTTGAGCCACAGTGTCACTTCTGGCTTTTTCTGCTTATGTGGTGCTGAGGAATCAAATCCAGGGCCTCATGCATGCAAGGCAAGCACTCTACCACTGAGCCAACTCCCCAGCTCCTGGCCACCTCTTTAATATTGTTTCTCCTCATCCCTCATTGCTGTTTTGTTGTAACTCAAATACATCTCTTTAGTCTTCATCTTCTTTTCCTCAGTCCATTCTCTTCTAGTGTATGGCATTCTGAGACTGCTTAATTTCTTTTTCATCAGCAAATGATACAGATGCTATTTGCTTCTTTTCTTTTCTTTCTTTCTCTGCTAATTTTGTTAAGTCAAACTGACAGCAGTATTTTAAACTCAATTTTCACACCCAGTTTAATTAGAACCTTAAAAAAATGTAACACTTCTATTTTCTCTCCTCTATACAGAACAGACATTGAATTTGTCAATAAAAAGTCAAGGCTCCTTCCTTTTCCATCTTGTTCACACTTCATTAGACACCAACAGTCACTTATTTATTAATTCATCCGACACTCACGTGAGCCAAAACTGAATCAATTCTATATATTGTCACTGAGAAAAATAGGTTCTTAGTTCCTCATTCTCAAATAATACTCCTTTTGTATAATCTACTGAATTAAGCTCTGTTTATATATATATATATATATATATATATATATATATATATATATATATATATATAACTCCACCCTAAAGAATTTTAAACCCCATGATATTTTAGGGGATTTGAAACAAAACAGGTCTTTACAATATTAGCCTGAATATAATGGGATTGAATACCATTGGCAACACGATGTTACAAAATGAAACAATAAGAGAAAATTTCTCCATTTGTATAATAGTGAAGGCTTCATGCGTGTACGTGAGTGCTATTTCAACTATAATGCAGGTAAAGAGAACTGATCTCCTGTCTTCCACTATTTGCACTAATCTAACTTCAAAATAATGAAGTAAATAACAAATTCTTAGGTTCCAGACTTCATTGTGTCCAACCCTTTGTTCCTCTGTATTTGGAACAAAATCTCTACCTCTTACTATCACTTACAAAATGGTATATAATGGGATTTTTTTTCTTACCATGCTACCATTTATTTATGTATGAATCCCAACCACACTGGTCTTCATTTCTAAGCCTTGGGTATGACAGAGAATATTTTCTGTAGCACTGTCTTTGCTGGCTTTTGCCCAGAGCTCTCTGTCCCCAAATCTTCCATGACTGATGCTTTCTTGACATTTTGGTCTTAACATAGACATCACACATCAGGGAGGCCTTGCATGAACTTAATTTAAATGAATGCATCTCCTATGCCATATCCTATTACACTACTTTGCTTCTCAAGCTTGAAGACATATCCTTGTGTATGTGTTTCTTTTTAAATTTCTGATTTCCATTGGCTATAATTTCATAAATACCTTTTTAATATGTGATAGGATTTTGTGTGTGTGAGAGTACTATTTGTATTTGAGTTTATTAGTGTCCAATTTATTAATCTTGCAGCTTTACTGAATAAGTTTTAAAAGTTCATCTAAATATTACCTATACAAAGTTTATGAAGTATGTAATTTTCCCTAAACATTTGATTATAAATCACCCTCTTCTGAACACTTTATGTTTTAGGTAATAATGCTTTAAACCCTCCTTTATAAAAACAAAATAGTAACTATTTTAAGTGTTATAAATGAATACATTTACTCCATAACTGGGAATTACAGTTTGCATATCATTTTGTTACTATTTTTATTATTTCTCAGATTGTCTTCTCAGATATTTTTTAATTACCCTGCCTGGTGCTTTAATATCTCCCATTTTTAAGACAATGGTTTCATTTCACACTGACTAGATTTTAGCTTTACACAGTAAAGAGGTACATTCTTATTTAGGACAAGGCCCAATTGAGTAGTCTAAGGTTTAGCAAGTGTTAATTTTTTTTAATATTTAAATTCTAATCATTTACACAGTTAGACTTTTTGCCTTGATAAATGTTCTAATTTTTTGAGACTTGGAAACTTTCCAAGTAATGAAGCAATATTTTAAGTTTTACTTATCCACTGCCATGTCATTTTGATGTATTAGTGCAGTATGGTGGCACTATTAAAACTTTATATATTTCTTATTAGTATTTTATTATAATTAGTTGGGCTATCAAGAATTGGCAGCTCCTAGGAGATGAAGGATTGTGTCTGCATCATCAGTTAGACTCTTTTGTACCTTTGGTTAATTTGTCATTTTAGGACAGTTTCTGAGCCCTCCTTTTGTTGGTTATTGTGATCAGTGAAGCTGGTTAGCTGTGGGCACCCTTGGAATCGAATTAATTAAATGTGTGGATTAAACTTTCCATTGCTACTTAATGAATCTACTTTTCCCGAGATAACTTGATTTCTTTCTTGTGATGATTAAAGAAGGGATATGCATAAGTTTTAGAGACATATATTTAATCAGTTGGAATAGTAACCATTTCTTATGTATTCAGATGGACAGAATACTAAGCAAATTCCTTTTTTTTTGGTAAACACTTTTATATGCTTTTCTTGCTTGTAAATGGTTAGGACACAATGAAAGTAAGCTAGATGGCCCTGGCAACCTACTGGCAGTTCAAGCCACAGGATAATCTCAAGCTTCCCACAGAGTTTTAGTCAGTGCAGGGATTTGTTGTGAGAAAGAAGGGTCTGTGTGGACAGCTAGCTTCAGAGAATAAAAAGGTTTTGTCACTCCCCTTGTCTTAGAGAGCTACAGTGAGGAACCATCTTGAAAAAGAGACTTATTGTTTTAGACTTATCCATAGTGAGGACTTGAGTACAGGAGACAATCTCAGCTTTAGAGTTTTGGCAAACCCAGCTACATTGTTGGGAAAAGATAAGAAAGGATCCTGAAGATGGAAGTATCTTCCGTGGACCCACTGAGAACTTGAATTATCAAAATCACAAGATCGGAAACCAGGTCTTCGCTGGGAAGAAGTTGAGTCCTACCGCCAGGGTCATTGTGGGAACTCAGAAAGAAGCTTGTAGATGGTGGACTGCTTTCACCCCAGTACTGGCTGCAATATGGGACTGAGAGTTCATTGGATTTCCTCTAAGTCCTCCCTTGTGCTGTGCGAGGAACTGTTTTGTGAGGTATGGAAACATGGAGACCAGCATCCCCTGGGATCAGCATTCAGGTTGTATGTGTGAACTCTGCCAGGCAGGACTGAAAACTCCACACTCAAGTGCCACAGGTTGATGCTATGCTGTTTGGGGTCTGAAAAAACTTAATCTAGTGCTCACAGTGCCTTACTCTTTTAGTTCTCTGCTGTCAGAGCAGAACTCGGGGCTCTGTTTGCTCCACCTATTTGCTGATGCTTTTAGGGGTTACTTCTCGACTTGTTTGCTTGTTGATCCTTGTGGCAAGTCCAGCAATGGACTTAGTATATAGAAAGAAGGGTGTCACTAAAGCAAAAGTTGCTCAGATGTAGACAACCTACACTGACCTACAAATCAGTAAATATAATATAGCATGGTAGAAACCAATGAGAGTGAACAAAGGAAAAGGACAAGGTAGTATGACTGAAGTATATTAGACCTATGAAAATAGCATATTGAATTACCCTAAAAATTAAAAAAAAATAACCAGAGAGAGAGAGACAGAGACAGAGAGAGACAGAGAGAAAAGAGAAGGGATATGAAAGAGTAACAAAAGGGGTAAATTTGATCAAATTTGGTACATAACATTTTTGGAAATACCACAAAACCCTCTTCAACTGATATAAGACAACATGAAATAATGATTGAGTTACGTATTTTCAGTCTTTCAGATACGAGAATAGAGCTACTTTTCTCTAGTTTACTTTTGACTTGTTAAATATGTATTCCATAAACATTTATTAAAAAATGAAAGTACAACCACAGAAAAACAATAGCAACTCAGTTTTCTACCTCTCATAACCAAAGGTTTCCTGATAACATTTTGGTATCTTTTGATATTGCTAACCAGTTCTTTTACTTTCATTTTATTCTGTCTAATGTTGCCCTTGATAGGCTGTGGTGTTAGAATTGCAATTACAATCCCTCTTTGGCCTGTACTAGAAAGAGTCCCAACAGAATATACCTTTCCCTCTAATTTGGATTAATTTGAATTAATTTAATTTGCTAACATTGAGTTGCAGAAGAATTACTGTACATCAAAAATAGTTCTTCAGTTCCAGTGACTGTCTGGAACTAAATGATGACTGGCATGTAGACAGGAGTAGTTCAGCTCCATTGCTCTTCACCTAGGTTGCCTCACAGTAAGCGCATGTTATTGTGTGTATTTTCCTGTCTGGTCTTCCTTAGCGTTTATGTTTGGACTCACATTTTACATGGTGGATGCCTCGTCTGGATAAGTGTTTTCTCTTATTCCAGAGCAGAACAACAACAATACTCATAATTTAAAAAACCAATAACTCCTAGTAGGACATCCTTACTAATTTACAGTAAGCTCTTTCTCAAAGTATTCACTGAATCACCATTCGACACTTTTTCTTTGTCTTTGAGATAGGGCATCTTTATGTAGCCCAGGACAGCTTGATTCATGATCCTCTTACATCCACTTCCTGAGTGCTGGGATTACAGTGTACTCTCATGCTTGGTTCATACAGAAAATTGTTAATGAGAATTAAAAAAAAACACAGAAAAATGAAGAAGTTCCCAAAAACTGTGAAATTCAAAGGCAGTTAAAATAAGAAGATAAAAACTTATTTTCTTCTGTATAATTTGATACATTTTATATGCCTAAGATTCTACCTCATAATTGAATGCTACTTTAATGAATGTGCTAATGGTGACATAAAGCTTCTTAAGTTTAAAAGGATCTAAAATTATCAACCCATTCGTATCTCCAACTCATTCTATTTTATATACATCTAGCTTCACTGAACCTAAATGACACTCAGAGGCATACTTTAGTCTTTGGTAAAAGGCTACACTAACAAGCAGATGTAATTGCAAGATGTTATCAGCTCTTCTGAGCAAGAGAATGAAATCAGTCCTAGGCCTGTGACACGTCAGGGAAGGCTGTTTCCCCTTACTAAGTCAAAGGCGAAGAGATATTTTCTGAGTCTGAATTGTGTCCTGTTAAATGAATGGCCTTGTACCTAGACTCCTATCGGATTAGAACTGACAAATATAAGAAGCCCTGTTACACAGAGGACCCGTTTCTCTTTTAAAACAAAAGTCAATCACTGAAAACTTGTTACAGTGTAATATATCATTTGAATAATAAGTAGACCTCTTGCATATTTTAATCAGTACACTATATTACATATAAAAGGAACTTCAATTATTATTTTGTACATGTTTTATAAATGTCATCAGTGTACAATTTTCTTTCATTTACCGTAAAAATGTTCATTAGTAGGCTAAATATACACACCTACAAGCAAAATTTTTAAAAGATGCCTACAGTTTAATTTTTTTCTTACATGCTACATATAAAAATGGTTCTTATACACACAAATCAAAACGCCTTTTCATGCTTGAAAGTTATTTTTCCTGAAATTAAGTAACCATATGAAGCATATAGCTTGGAAATCAGAAATGAGAATTAGCACCTTAAGTTTTCCAAGGTATTTATTAATATAAATGGCATTCATTTGGGATATTCAGATCTTCATAATACATTCATAACTTTTTATTTATTTATATTTTTGGTTCAGTTGTGGGGCCTGAACTCTGGGCCTGGGCACTATCCCTCAGCTCTTCAGCTCAAAGCTAGCGCTCTATCACTTGAGCCACAGCACCACTTCTGTTTTTTTCTTTATTGCTTACGTGGTGCTGAGGAATCGAACCCAGGACCTCATTCATGCAAGGCAAGTGCTCTACCACTGAGCCACCTTCCCAGCCCACACTCATAACTTTATATCTCTTTTTTTTTTGTAGATCTTGGCCTCACCTCTTTGTATAGTTGTCTTGTAGCATAGAAATTGTTCAGGACCTGAATTTATGGCCAAAAAGAATGGCATGCTTATTTGTAGTTCTTTCCTGGTTTTGTTTTGGAAATAATTTTTATCTCCATTTTTTTTTCTTAAGTAAGTAAGGTGGTTTTCTTTCTTTTTTGCAGTACTAGGTATCAAGCTCACAGCCTTGTACCAGTGAGACAAGTGCTTTATCAATGAGCTAAAAAATTAATTTTTTAAACTCAAATGGAAAAGTCACTCATCAAGTAAGTGAGAGCAATACAATTTCTAGTTCTTATGCAATTCTGTGTTTTTTTTCCTCTTTACTTCAAAGACTAGTACTTTTTTTTTTTTTATTGTTGGTTGTGGGGCTTGAACCCTAGGCTTGGGCGCTGTCCTTGCATAAGTCAGCTCAAGGTAAACGCTCTACTGCTTGAATCACAGCGCCACTTCTGGTTTTCTGGTGGTTAACTGGAGATAAGAGTCTCACTGACTTTCCTGCCTGGGCTGGCTTTGAACCATGATCTTCAGATCTCAGCCTCCTGAGTAGCTAGGATTACAGGCGTGAGCATTCAGCTTAGTAATTCTTTATAATAGATTGATAAATAATTATTTAAACCAGGCTCTATGTTTGGTAGGGTGTAATGAAAGGAGTCAGTTTCTTGAATACAAATAGATGGCATTGTTCTCTTTAAATACCAATGCAGAACTTTTTAATTATGGACTTCTTACTGTATTTCTTCTCAAATAATTATTTGATAAGCACTCTTAGAGGACTGAATTTATTCCTGTACATTTTGCTAGGGAGCTATTTTGTTTTGTCCAATACATGAAAGGGGTGGGAGCTGCAAAATAAACAATGATGAAGCTGTGATGGAGTGTGGGGAGAAAAGGCTGATGTGCTGAAATGAAGCATTTCTCTGAGTTTAAAAATGCAGCAAGGGGATTTCCAAAGAAAAACTACTTGTCTTTTTAAGGTATAAACATGACTCATGAACACCTGAATAGTGCTTTAGAAAGGAAATAAAAATTCATTATGTCTTTTAGATATGGCCATTTTGTGTTGAAAAGGAGCTTTTAGGTTAAAGAGATGTTGACTTGGGACAATGGATATCATTAGATGAAAAACATGCTTTCAAAGAATGGTTAAAAGAGGAAACTGAAGATATGTAGATTAAAAAGGTAAAACCCAGGCAAGGTCAAAGACAGCCATCTCCTTACAATAGAGTTGTAGACCTAAAAACAGAGAAGAGAAAGAGTTAAAGGAAAAAGACAAAGACCTGACCTAGGGGAGGGAGTGGATAAAAGCAAAGTTGGTAATGTTTATAGTGAGTTATAGACAATGAGAAGACATTTGAGATGATAAGTGTGTGGCATTATCAAGATAAGACTAGGTTTATATGGAAACTCAAGTGAATACTGGTAAGTCATCACTTAGATCCCAAATAGGAATTAGAAGTTTCAGGAGTTATCCATAATTCCACAAT
This sequence comes from Dipodomys ordii, assembly GCF_000151885.1. Classification (NCBI taxonomy): domain Eukaryota; kingdom Metazoa; phylum Chordata; class Mammalia; order Rodentia; family Heteromyidae; genus Dipodomys; species Dipodomys ordii. Next base: position 20,004,071 of record NW_012267219.1, on the reverse strand, counting down.
TTCACTTGCAAAGTAAAAGAGATCAGATACATACAAAATGCAATGTTCTATGAGAGACATGGCATTCTTTTGTCCTGAGGGCTTACATAATTCCTTCAGTATAGTTTCCTCTATTCAAAAAGTAAATAGATTACAAAATCTCTTTCCTTAGATTGTAGGTCTTAAATTATAGTCAGATTCTGGGAATCGTGACACTCATGCAGAATCTTGGATATATTTCATCTACATACTTATTTCCAACAGGAGGAAGAAGAGGAGGCAAATATGGCTTAAGAGATGGTTTCTGGCAATGAATAATGGAGGTATTTTTGTTTGTTCCTGCTTGGCAATATTGCCGGAATCTAGTGGATACAGGCCAAGGATGCTGCTAACTGTGTGACATGAAGAGGGACTATAGCCCAACAATCAACTCGCATAACATGGCAGAGTGCTGAGACAAGACACTCTGCTACACATCCAAATTCCTCTACATCTCTCCCATGTCAACATCAGTTCCACAGCCCCCTTTAGTAGAAAACGCTTCCATTAGAGAGAATAGGTATAAACTGGAATCAGTGATTGTTCTGTGAGAAAGTTAATGCTTGAAAATAGTTGGTAAGAATGTCATTGCCATACTGACCATAAAATACCTATGGGAAATAGTTGTTTTCTTAGTTCTCAGTTAAGTCCTGTTCAGCAACAGGAGTATATTCTGGGAATCAGGAAATAAAGCTTCCAATGTATATGATCTTATATTGGCATTCATCTGTTGTAATCACAGAAAGTAACTGAGAGGTTTGAAAATCAGAGTTACAGAGTTAATATTTGTTTTATACTCTATTGAATTTGTTTTAAAATTCAAAAATTAAATGAAAGGAGATCTGAAATGGTTTGGAAAGGCAAATGTGTTGTAAAGATATAAAAAATGTCATTCACATTTATGTTTCATAATATGTAAAGCATTTCCTGTTGCTACAAATTAAACTTACCAAAAGTTTAGATCCCTACTGAGGAAAGCACAGCATTAGATATTGTGCTGACTGTAGACAAAACAAAAAACCAAGTAAGTTTCTGCGAAGAGTACATGATTTTATTCAGTAAATGTATCAGTTATCTATGACCTCAAGAAAACTGTGTAATAAACAATTACAGAAACCAAAGTGCCATATAGCATTAAGTGTTTTATTGCTCATGTGTCTAGAATGGACTGGGGGTTAGCCAGGCAACTATGTTTTGGCTTAATTCCCTCATTACCTAGAAGTTGGCTGACTGTCAACTAATCTAGGATGCCTTGGCTGAAGCAACTGGCTCTGCTTCATGTATTGCTCATCCTTCTGTAGACTACCCATGAGCATGTTCCCAGGTTGTCTGTTAACATCCGAATGGTGAAAGCAAGTCACATGGCTAAGTCCAGGATTGAAGGCTGAGGGAGCACGTATTCACAGGATGTGTACACAGGGATGTGTGGTTAAAAGTTAGCCCACTGATGTAATCTACTTCAGGAAGCAGAAACTCTTTGCTTCAAGGACTAGGAAATATCAGGACTATAAAATGGACAGAAGCCAGGTCTTAAATCTGCACAGAGAAAAGAGTTACTTTATAGTATGTGAGTTTGGAATAATGTTTTATCAAGCCAGATGTGGTGGCATTTGTCTGTAATTCTAGCACTCAGAAGTGTGAGGAAGGAAAATTACAAATTTCAGGGCAGTCTGGGCTATATTGATTGTGTCTCAAAAGTTTGTTTTTTAATTGATCATAACAGTATTATTCCAATGCAACAAAATTTTAATTACACTGGTAAGAACTTAAAACATAAGAATTAAAAATCTTAAAAAAATGTAAGAATTAATAGAAGTTTTTTTAGTAGTTTAATATGCCTTCCCAAACAAATGTGTTTAGTTCTTAATAATTTCTTACCAAGTATCAACTCATTTGTGTATTTTCAGTTATTCTACTAACTTTGTAACTAATTACTTCTTGTTTTTCAAAATATTCTTGCTTATTGGAACAGATTTTAGTTTGAGATGACTACCACAATTCATTTGTTCAGTCTAACATGAACTTATTCACACTTATAAAGGGCATACCTTTTATTATTTCAAGATATCTGTAGATCAAACCTCCAAACTATTATTGTATCTTTTCCTTCCAGCTTTCCTTCCCTTCTTTGGGACACTAGACAGCAGTAAGTGAGTAAGCAACAAGACTTCATTTTGGAAACTGTGATTACCAAAAGCCACTTGAGTCCCATACCAGTTTAACTTCCATTGTGTAGTTGAGAAAACTGATACACTTTAAAAAGTCCAAAACATAGAATGAAAGGCAAAGAATAAGTTAGGGCAAATAGCAAACATTTGAGATTTCGTGTTCCAAACACATAGTGGTCAAAAGAGACCACAAAACCATTTTACAAATATACAGATTTCACCATACTGAGATTTGATAACATTTTGAGGTTTTCTTTCTAACATCTTGACATAAAGGATTTGTATCAACAAGTCAACTAGGAGAATTTTTATGTAGTATCTTAGAAATTCCATTTTTCAAAGTTCTATAACACTAACATCTTGTATCCATTATTTTTATTTATACTTTTTTCTCTGACTTAAATATTGGTTCAATTATGCAAAGCTTCCAAGAGGAAAAACTTCATATTGAAAACTTCTGACCCCTTTGTGCATTTTTATGACCAATCAAATGTTCAGGACTTTTTTTTTTTTCCTACTTGGAAATGTTTGAATGTGGTTAAAGATGCCCTCTACTGGTTATTAGATAATGGAGCCAAAAGCAACCTTGGAAGTTTCACAAATGACAACCACTTCTCTCAGACACACAGGGAAAATTACCAGAGAGAATTGAAAAGTAAATGCTAAGAGAAGTAACAGACCCTTGCTGGTTTTAATGCAGTTTGAAGTTTTATATTCAATCCGTTCTTTAGTTTAAGAAATTTATTTTGAGTTTTACCACCATCTGTGATTTATTTTTTTGAAAGTAAAATGCGTACTCACTATAGAATCCATAAAGTATATATTTTAAATTTCAAAAGCAATGCTTGAAGTTGCAGTTTTACAAGATGAATGGATTTTAGTGATCTTTATAACATAATGCCCATAGTTACTGATACGATATTGAACAAATAAAATCTGTTACGAAGGTAGATCACGCATTAACAGTAACACAAAGCTAAACAATGGTTGGTAGATTGCTACTTATTGGTAATAAGTAAATAAGGAAAATAAGGAAATACGTGCTTGTAAAAAAAATTCAAACACTCTGGAAGTAGCACAGTAGAAAGCAAGTTTCCTTGCCAGTATGTCCTCAAATCTAGCTAAAAGCATTACTCAGATCAATTTATTATGAAAAAATGTATTTTTGATAGGTGGAATACCTGGCTTGGGATTTCAGGCTTGGTTCAGATGGATAGAATTTAAGCATGTTTTGCCTTTTAGAGTGACAGGATAAGGAGGCAAAGAAGTGATTAAAATCACTAGAGATATTTCTCTCCCTTGCTTTTAAAGAATGGAATGTTCCAGAAAGCTGTCCATCAGTCTTGCCAGCGATGAAGACTTTCCCCAGCTCCTTTGCCTAGAAGTGTTAGAGTAGCTAATAGTAATTTTCAAATGAATAAGAAAAACGACAAGTATTGTTGAATGTAGATATCTCAAATCTAGTTCCTTGAAGTTAAATACCACATAAAACTTCTTATTTTTAAACTTGTCTTTTGTTGGAAAGCTGTTTAACCAGAATAAATACAAATAAAGATAGACCGAATTTCTAAGGTGCACAGATTCTTCACAAGCCACAATACAACACAATGCAATACCATTAAAGACAAGGAACCTTACTAATTCAATGGGATTTACAGTTTGATTTGACCTTCAAAAGTAAATTTTAGTCTTAAAGCACTTCTCGGGATCTAGGAAAGCTGGAATATCTGCACGATTATATTAGACATTTATACTAGTGTTTCAAGCTATGTGGTGATCATGACACAAACTGGTCAAAAGTAGATAAAATGCTAGCTATACAAAAGCCTTTCCAATGGAAAGAAAAGTATTCCAAAGAATAATACAAATGAGTACAGAATAAAACATTATCTTCCACTAAATGTAATATTCACTAAAAGACTTAATTATTATCTTGAGTAAGTAAGTATATGTGTTTGACTTCTAGTTATATACTGGAAGTGTCTAAATAGATTTTAATGATTGGTTTGGATACAAAACCAGTCCATACTAACAAAGTGAATCACGCTCCTAGTTTCTAATTGCAGGTTAACAGACAAGCTCTGTTATATCACAGTATGTTCATCCACCCATAGAGAGATTAGACACTAAGATAAATTAAAAGAATTTTCATGAAGCTAAGTAAGTTAAGTTTTAAATAGCAATACCACAAAAACAGCAATGCCACACACTATAAATGTTTGTACTATAAACTATCTTTTCAAACAAAATCATTAAATAGATTTGTAAAAAAAAAAGAATTCAAACTGATTGTATTTAGCAAAAGAAAACTTGACAATGGTCAGGCTTTCCCTAACTATTTTTTTTAAATTCTGCAGATATTTAATTGCCATATCCTGTAGTCACTGATCTGCTATTCCTCAGCTGTCTTTATTCTCTACCACACATTTGACAATGTCGTAGCATCTCAGGGCCAAGTCAGAGTTGGTACAGGACTTACAAAGTTCTCCATTTTATAGTAAGAACAAAGCCAAAACAACATGTGACTTTTCCTAATTCCAAAACTGTTCTGCATTTTGTGGAATTCATTTTTTTCCTTATAGGTTTTAAGGAACTCATGTGAAATCCACATGTATATCAATGGGATTTATCTTTCAGAATTGGGAAGATATGTTTTGCCAGTCACAAATGGGTTGTAATCCCCAAAGTTTCAACTTTAATTCAAAACCACTCTCTCCAGAGCTGCTACATTTGGCAAGTCACATTCTCCCTTCCATAAGCTATCCTTAGGGGATTCTACGTACATTGTCCATAATGGTTTCTACTTAGGATGTCTGGAAAGTAGATATTATGGTCACAGAAGGGCTATTAAAGGGAATTTGAAAACAGATCCATTAAGTTGAAGTATTCAATTGTAAGAGCCTTAAGTTTGGTTGGACTATGCTAATTGATATTCAAGGAATAACCATGTATTCTATGCTTACATTGCTATATGTAGCTTATAACGGGTCATGCTTCTATTGCCGGTTTGGAATTCTTCCTGCAGAGAGAAATATCAGGAGAACACAGCATGCATGAAAAGTACAGCCGATAATGAATTGTCTCTAAACACGGACTTCATTTCCATCATATATTTTTGCAGAGCCTTCCCTGGTTCAAATAGCCATCTTTTCCCCCCATTAATTACATCAGCTCTGTTTTTGTATGTCTTGTTAGAATATAAAGGAAGATTCCATATTTCTCTTCTAGACTTTGGAATTAACTAGTTGTGGTGTTTTGCAAACACCATGGATCTTGAAAGTCTCTGGGATTTCAGTAGATTTTAAAAACGCTGTTTTCTGTATTGTTATGCTATTCCCTGCACTGATGTTTGTGCTTCTTTGCTGTCTCTGTTCCTCTTTTGTGGCTTTTATTCCTCCCACCTGGCACTCATTTTGAAGCCTAATAAGTTTTAAGAGCAACAAAAGTTTCTCAAAGTTTTCTCAGCCTGGCCTGTCTCAGCAATTCAGCACTATTTTAAAGAATTTTTTCCTCTTACTTTTTTTTTTTTGTTGTTCTAAGTTACTTTTCTTCTGTTTAAGTGATTTTCTGGAAATAGTCTCACCTCCTTGTCAGGTGACACTCAAAGAAGGTTGAACTTTCAAGTTTACCAACCACAGCTGCCTTTCATGGAATGGCAATCTTAGGAATAGCATAAACACCGTGATTCCCTGAATCTGGGCATTTCTAGGTGAACTTTAAAATTCTTGCCCATCTGCTATCTCATTTGACTCTAATTAGGACCCTGTGAAGCAAATGGGATTGTTATTCATCTCATTTTATAAATGAGAGGAAAGATAGCCCTACGGAGTTATGTGATTGGCTCAGCAAACTTTTAAGTACTAGCAAATGCCATAACCAAATAGGATGCCTGGTCTTCTGTCTTTCATATTCTGTCCCAGTATTTTTCCTGGGTTTCTATTTCACCATCTGTAAAATGGGAAAGATATGATCCTAGTGTTGTTATTGGAAAACAGTAAATACATTGGGATAAAGCACTGAGAATAGTATATGTCACTTAGTAAGTGTTCAACAAATATTAATAATTATCCACTGTTTATCATATATAGCAGACACAGGACAGAATACCCTGCCAAGAGAGGAGCTATATTTCTGCATGCATACTGACAGTATATAAATGTGGTGTTTGAGATTTTATTCTTGTCTCCAGCTGCACACCAACAACACCTTACCCACTTCTGCCATCAGCTCCTAGGGAAAATGATACATACAGAACTATACATCTAGTTCTAATGCAGCATGCTGCAGTGTGGAAGCAAAGGCTTGAATCATATCAAGTCTCACATACTAGTATGGCTATGGTTTAGGCATAATTATTGAATCACTGTCTCTATTTGCCTACCTATATAATGTGTCTATTAAGGACTAACATACAGGTTTGTGGAGGGGAGGAAATTGATATAATTGGGATATCTAATTGGAATTTTTAACTAAGGCATCAAGACATAATAGGTATAAAGTATAATAGAGCCTCAAAATGCAAATTTACAAAAGACAACAGTCTATATGCCTTCAGCCACTTGCCTAGGGGCCATGATATAAAAACCCTAGAGAAGTCAGAATTTGGAAATGATTTGTCTGCAGATGCTTAGACAAGAGTTGTGCTCTCTCTCTCTTACTTTTGGGGAGGGAGGGTGCTTCCTTCCTGTGCAGGTCCGGTGATGAGGGATTCCCTAGGACCACTTAGAGTGTGATAAGCATTCCTAAGCCTGGATGGTTTGGGTCGACCTTGTGCCTAGGTAGTAAAATCAGCTGATGACAATGCAACAGAGCTTCCTCTAGAAGGAAGCTCTGTCTAGTGGCAGATGAAAGATGCCCAACTCCAGCATCAGCTGTTGCAACTGTGATTGTGTTTAGTGTCTGGGGTTGCCTATAAGGAAACCCTGCTCATACACATGGTTTTCCATAGGAGACAAATGGAAGGCACAAGCTAGTCTGCTAGGAATATGGCTCAGAACCCTTGCCTGGTGTGTTCTGGGTCTTTGGTACAGAATCTCTCTCTCTCTCCCTCTCATTCTCCCTCTCCCTCTTCCTCCCCCCTCTCCCTATCCCCCCTCTCCTAGATGAGAGAGAAAGTAAAGGGATGCCAATCAAAGCTGAGACTCTGATCATGAAAGGAAGTTTCTAGCAATCAAATGGTTCTCATGAAAGAGCAAGCAAACATCAAACCACCAGTTCATCTCTGTACAGCTTCCCTGGAGAACAGGAGCCATCTTGCAGAAGTATCTGCTGGAGAACATTTTGCCTCTGCATCTTACATCTCTGTTCCTTTCCTCCCACTGCTTCCCATTGCAAACAGCCTACCAAATGCAGGCACCACCAGCCAGTTAGGAATGAGATGGCCAGGCTGTCTTCACTTTAAATCAGACTCAGATTATTGACTGTAACACAATAACGGATGTTTTATATTATAAATTAGATTGTGCTTGCAACATAAAGAGATGGCGGAACTACTAAAGTGTATGAGTGATGTCATAGGCTGGCCTAGATTTCTTCCAGAAAGGAAAAGAATAGCCCCACTGAGCAGTACTAAAGAGAAAGAGACTAACACAAGGTAATTTTGTAGGAATTTTGTATAATACATGTTATTCTATAACATGCATATTAGGTTTGTGGTCAACTGCAACCCCTCCAGTTATTTTCATAGGAAATACCTTTCTAAGTCAGGTCTTCCTCATCCTGTATTTGCACAGGATGGGATGTAATTTTACAATAACCATATCTTTGTTTCCCTTCCTGCTTACTACTGCTCAGTGGGGTTATTCCTGTCCCTGTAGTCCCTTGCATCTGACCAAGGTCAGTTAGTTACAACATTGTGAAGATCCGGAGGCTCTCAAAGTTATTAGTATGTATTTTTTTTCATTCTACAGTTCTATCCTCTCATCTGAGAAATAAAAAAAAATAAATGCAAGAGAAAATATAAGATGTTTCAACTCTTGTCACCCAAAGACAATAACTAGACAGCCATCACTTCCCTCTTGATTACTTCCAGCAGTAACCCCTTACCTCTTTAAGCTGACTATTAGAACCTACAGATGTTGGAAAGATTGCTTAAACTAAAACAAAATCCATATTCATAGACTTTTATCCATTAGCCCTTGTTTTATCTCCTAGAGGAATACAACTCGTGTTCAGCTGAAATTCCGTGGTTTTAAGAATTTTTCCCCCCTTTTCCACATAATGTTTGGAGACAGTTACGTCTTCCTTTAGCCGAGCACCAGGCCCAGATGTAACCTAAGAGGAGAGCTCATTTAACTGTCATATAACATGCATATTAGGTTTGTGGTCAACTCAAATCTCTCAAGTGATTTTCATAAGAAATCCACCCACAAGTCAACTCTGCCCCATTTTGTTCTTGTACAGTTGCTTCTTGAAAAACTAGAAAACAAAATTAACATTGTTGGTTCCATTCTATTAATTCTACCATCAGTGTTCCAGGCTTTGGGAAATATTTGGATCCTCTTTGTGAATTCCCCAGGTAGAAGTATTTCTATCCAAGGCTGGTTCAAGCCAAATGAAAGAGACCATATCGAAACGATAATTTAAAGCAATACAGGACTAGAGGCATAGCCCAAGTGACAGCATTCACTACATAAAACCCTGTGTTCAGACTCTGCAAAAGAGTTATTGGTTATTGTTGCATATTTTTAAATGTTAAGGTAAATACACTCTGGATATAATTAACTTTCCTTGTGTGAGCCAGTTGCCATTCTGGAAATCACAGAGTATAGGTACAACCGCTGCCAGTGCCCAGGGTTGGGAGGGCAACCTTGAGGTGTGGCTTCCCCGGGAGGCAGCCGTTGGTTGGGAGATCTGCCGGTTCCACTGGCTTGTAGCCCCATTGTATTTCCTGTTGCTTGCTTTGCATATTTATACTGCAATCCATTGTTTGTAAATCTCACAATGTGCTTCTCAAAGGAAAGCCTTCTTTTCTTTTTAAAAATTGTATTTTATTGTAAAGATGCTGTACAGAGGAGCTATAGTTACATGAGTAAGGTAAATGAGTATATTTCTTGTTAAGCATTATTATTCCCTCCTTTGTTTTTCTCCTAGTAGCCCTTCCCTCCCCCACCCCCTCACTCCTCCCCCTCCCCTCCACTGAAGTTGTAAAGTTCATTTCTAACATAGTGTTTTTGTGAGTATTATTGTTGCAATGGGTCATCCTGTATCCTTGCATTTTGTTATTCCCCTTCCCTTCCTCAAATTAGATAAATGTATATACAAGATGCAGGGTACCAAAATCAAGTACAGTGACAACAGGGGATATATTATAGGGGGAACATCATAACAAGAAACAAAAAAAACAAATAGTCCATTAAAAACAACAACAAAGAAAGACCTCTTGTGTCCATATCTTAGGGTTCATTTATCTTATCATCATTTAATATGGTCATATGTACATAGCTTTTCAGCTTTTCTGCTCATCTGATAAAATTGTCCTAGACGTATACTAATTATTGTAAACGAGGGAAACCATGGAACCTATTTCTTTGGGTCTGGCTTACTTCACTTAATATGATTTTTTCCCAAGTCTTTCCATTTAGTAACAAATGTGGTGGTATCATTCTTTCTGATGGATGCATATAATTCATATATATATATGTCACATTTTCTTGATCCATTTATTCTACCAAGGGGCATCTGGGTTGCTTCCAAATAACCTTATTTTCTTTGTTCATTAGTTTTTTTATGGAATAGAACCATGTCATTTTTAGTACACAAGGGCATCTTAGTAAGAATATTTTACACTAGTAGAAAAAGGTGATTGTATTGGGAATCTCATTAGCTTCCTATAACCTATAAAGATTGAATCAGAAATATGCCACCAAATACAAAAGAGAGATGACTAAGAGTAATTAATGATCCCATGTCCAAAGATTCCTGAGAAAAATCATTTAACAATAAAACTATTTTTTTTTTACAAATCAGGTGATATGTACATTTTGCTTAGTATCAGCTGTTCCTTCTTTGAGAAAATCATTTAATTAGCATCTCTGAAGGCAAGCACATGTCATTTTTGCAAACTCTCAAGTCATTTCAATAATCAACCTAGTCTATAAACAACAGCCTATAATTAATTTTGTAATACTGATAGACTCCTTTGTTAGACCAGTCTGACATCCCTTCCTCATTTTTATGATAAAGCCTGGCTGATTTCCTTCTGGGAAGTCACTCTCGTATCAACTTTCATCTGATAATCTAGATGCTACTAGTTTAGGGCTGTTGGAGTAGATAAGGTTTACTCATGCTTAGCTGATCATTGCGTTCATTGCTTTGGTTATAGGCACCTGACCCAAACTAGTTCAGTAAAGCTCAACTACAGCCTTTTTATTAGAACTGTGGAAAACAGAAGTGATCTCCAAGATTTCCCTGGGACCATTTGTCAGCATGTGGACATAGAAAATGAGTCAATTTAGAAAAAAAAGAAGACAAAAAAACCAAGCACTAGTGAAAGGGTTATAAGGAGTGTATGCACATGTGTATATACAGAGAGAAGGAGAGAGAGAGAGACAGACAGAGAAAAAGAGACAGACAGAGAGCAAGTGCTTGGGTGAGTCTTATAAGATCTTATAAGGTCATTAATCTTATCACATTCCACTTCTCTTAGTCTTATTTATCTCTCTAGAAACACTATCTCCAAATACAGATGTTGGTGAAGAGGATTCAGTACATGATTGGGTAATATACAGTTCACTTCACATATGACAATATGTTTCCTCTCTTGTTTTTCCCTGAAAGCATTGGGTTACATTTTCAGACTCAAGGGAACAGACTTTCAAATGTTATAACCACATTCTGTTTTGTCCTTAAGTGTCTGTCTTTCTAAGCAGACCAGTGCAAACTGGAAGAAGGTCTTTAGAATGTAAAAGAGCGACTGTGGAATAGTTCAAAGCAAGGCTTTGACATCTGGCTGCCATTTTCTTAATTTACTTCTGTCTCAAATACACAAAGTGTGTCCAAAAGTCCTGACCTCTGCATCTGATACATTAATGCTTATCAAATATCTAGCACAGCTCTTGGCATTATACTATAATAATGTTTGGTGAATTCATAGACCTCAGTTAAATTACTGCTTTGCCTTTATGAGTGTCACTAATGTTACCTAACTTCCAAGCTTATTCTTAATGAATAAAGAAAGGATGGATTGATTGCATTTGTCAACAATACATGTAAATTTATGAGCCCTCTCCTGATATAGTAACACTCAATAAATGAACAAAGGGATACATTTCAATTACAGAATAAAATTTTCCCTTTCTTTGTTTCAAAATTTCCTTTTTGAACTTGAGTAGATATAATTTTGGATTACTTCAAATATTTACTAGATTTGCCTGGTTGTTTTGTTTTGTTTTTTTCCTCTTTACTTAAGGAAGCATTCATTTTCTAATGTTCAGATGTAACTACATGGAAATGACAATTGTGCCCAAATGGGTCAGAATAATTTAGATGAACATTTGGTAATAGTACACTCCACAATTCTTACAAAATCGATTGCAGTAAAAATATCAGGACAAAGTGGAAGCTAACAGGAGCTTTATAATTAACAATTATTTTAATGGATTACATTTCCAAGAAACTTTATGTAATAACACAAACCATAACCTGTCTATTAAAATTATACTCTGTGTATTGAAAATAAAGATCAAAAAGGTACAATGGATTGTCTCTTTCTGGATGGTTTCATCAAAGTAGGGGCTTATTGTAAGCCAGGGTTCTACCTGACTTTAGATGAAATTTATATAAATGTAATTCTACTTCAAAGACTTGAACTGCTGACTTAAGTGGGGAAAGATGATTATGTGATTTCACAGCCAGATTCACAATGTAATGTAAATCTTTCCTTTTCTCCTGGGTCTGTGAGTCTCAGAAACAACTTCTCTTTCTTATCTGCAAGATAAGATTCTTGTTCCAAACACTATGAAAACGATGAGGACTTTTTTTTCTTTTCCAACTTGGATTTAAAAATATATTTGAAGAGGTGTTCTGATAAAATATTAACCAATAAATACCTTTAAATAAAAAGCTAAATAATCATTTCCCCTATATTTTTTATCTTGTCTACCTAAAATAATCAATACCATAGATGTAATTCTTTTTTGTACTGGTGTGCACACGAATCTGCATTTTGTTGTGTTAATATTGGTATGGGATGGACATCACTATTTAAGAGCAGTCATATCACTCCAACACATTCCCTACAGAGGGGATACCTTCCCTACAAAAGGTAAAATAGTTCAAAAATAACAGTTGTTATGTATCAGGATTTTTTTTTTTTGAGCTGTACTGAGATGTGAACTTAAAACCCTGCACTTGCTAGGTTGGTGCTCTACTATTTGACCCATGTCTTCAGCTTTTTCTCTTGATATTTTTAAAGTAGAGTCTTGCTTTTTGCTTGGGTCTACTAAACTATGACCCCTTCCATATGCTTTCTGCATTGTTGGAATGACAGGTCCATACCACTGTTATTGATGGAAATGAGGTTTTGAGGACATTTTAACCAAATTGATCTCCTTCAAATTGATCTCCCCAAACTCCTGAGTAGATTAGATTACCAGTGAGAACCACCAGTATCCAGCTCATGCAATAGAATGTATTCACTAGGACATTTAGGTTGTTTCTAGATTTTTATATTATTTTTGGTTACTTCAAAGAATGTGCAAAAAATTCTGTGTGTTCTTACATTGACAGAAACATGAAATAAAATTTCTTTAAAATGTAGCTATTTGAAGGTAATTTAAGATGGCATCATACTCCTAAAAAAGAGTAGAAGAGATTGACTTTTGTTGACATGAAATATTGACATTACCTATAAGAGTATGAAAAACAAATGTAAGTAATTTATACTAAAGTATCTTCAGGGTATGTTAGAAACCTCAATGGATGAGGAGCATGTCCTTCTCTGAAACCACAGTTCATTTTTCTACTTTTGTAAGCAATATGGACACAGAGCTCTTTTGCCATAAGTAAACAGGCAAGTATGAAGTGATGATTAGTAAAGTACCACTGGCTGTGGTGAGAATGGTGTAGCTAGAGTGGGCAAGTCCCACAGAGAAGAGGCTTCCTACTTCATTCATCTCTGTTGTGTTATTCGCAAGGAGAAATAAAAGCCATTTAGGTGTCTTGTACTGTAATCTCTTAATTCTTAAGAGTTCAACAATTAAGTATTAAAAACTGTCTGGAACAAATAATGCAAGGCTACAGGCTACTAAGTTACAAGCCATGGTTTAACAATTTTCTCTTTAGGCTAAGTCATTTGACTTCCAAACCTTTTCAGACCTTTCTTCAAAAACATGGCTGCCCCTTGAACTGATGGCTAGCTTTGCAGTCATCTTTAGTTGTGGAGAGTTACAAAGTTACTCTGAGAGGTTGAAATTCTACCTGGATAATAATTAGCTGGTGATCAAGGCTAATGCTCTTTTCATGTTTGTTATAAGGAATGTCTGCTTTATATAGAGTAGATGAGCTTTATTAGGACCAGCATTATTGAACGTTTCCTTAACTTAAAAAGCATATTTTCAAGAATATCTTGTTTTAATGAAATCCTAATCCATTCCCTTATTTAATTTTCCAACACATAATGTTTCTTTTCATTGAACACAATGGCCCACCATATTTACTAATGGCACCAGAAGAAAGCAATGTTTTAAAATCTGAAACATGCTTCAGGAAAGTATAGAGAAAAGCAAAGAACAAAACAGAAAAGTGCTAGTTGTTTATTTGAATTATAAAAATTGATGTTAGGAGGCTTGCAATCATGAGTGATCACTATAATAAAGTAATCTTTAAAAATTTGTTATTCTGACAATGTGACATACTATTTATTACTCAGATACCTTACTAAAAAAAATCTACTTAAAGAAGTTTTGGATACCACAGGAAACATTTTTTTTTTCTTTTTGTTGCAAAGAAAACACTATTTTAAAATATTTTCCATAAGAATCAATTCAGAAAAAACTGCCTTTGGTGGAATTTCAAAATTAATCAAAACATATTGCTCAAATGTGACATTTATGTGTTCTGGTTGGAGTTCATGGACTCAGCACAAAGTAAGCATTATTTTGAATATTTTCAGTTGCTTTAATATATAGTGTCATAAATAAGGAACAAGTTGGCTTCAGAGGTCTGTCGAGGAGCTTGAAGTGTGAAAAACATGGCACTTTGGCACTCACAAGCAATTCTCAAATGAACATTGTTACATTAAATGTTAGTATGGAAGCAAAAGCTGGGCACTGGATTAAGAAATGTAGAACTTTATGAAACATCAATTTAAAAGAACCAACATTGTAATGCACTAACTCCAATGTGGTATTCTGGTTTCGATAATGACATAGAAAAAAAAGGCATTAATGAAAAATTCATATAGTCTGGAGTTAATAGCAATATATCAACGTAGTTTTCCTAGTTTTAACAAAGCCAGCAGGAACTCTATTTTTTGCCACTTTTCTGCAAGTCTAAAATGATCCAAAAATTAGAAGTGCATTTTTAAAAATTACAAAATAATTTGTGCCCCTAAAGTATCCAGCAGAAAGGGTACACTGATAAAATTCATTTCATCAAGTACTGTTTGAGCATATAGATGGTGCATGGGACCTGGGAAGATGGGGTGTATGGATGGCTACAGTTAATGTACTGAGATATTTTCCCCAGTTTATAACCCTAATACTCAAAATTTTAAAGGGAAAAATGAGCATGGGAAGTGAGTTACTAAATCTTTTATTAGCAAATGTTTATTCAAAACTATGCATGGGGAGACATGGTGGCCCATTCGTCTAATCCCAGTATTTGGCAGGTTGGAAGCAGGAGGATTGAGAATTTAAGGCTAATTTAGGCTAGAGAGATTATGTCTCAAAAATGCATTCAATATTTTCATTTCAACGCAGAGGAATTGCTACATGTAGGAGCATATGAGGGCATACATACATAAACACACTTGAAAGGGAAAATCTCAACTTGTGTGTGTGTAATTTTGACTTTAAAAAATAATTTTGTCTGTAGTATCTTCAAATGAGTATACTCATGAAAATGATTCTATGTATTTCCACACTTGATGGAATGCAAGCCTTATTCACAGTTCTTTCCCTTCACCAAGGAGGCTACAAGTATGATAGTCTGTCCTTCTGCTACATAGGGATGGATATATGAAGCATGGAGAAATAAAATGCACAGGTCTGTTTTCATCTGGGTGCTAGCAGCTCACACCTATAATCCTAGCTACGCAGCAGGCTGAGATCTGAAGATCACCTTCCAAAGCCAGCCAGGGCAGAAAAGTTTGTGAGATTCTTATCTCCAAATTAACCACCAGAAAACCAAAAGTGGCACTGTGGCTCAAAGTGGTAGAGCACTGGGGGGTGGGGGGGAGGTGAATCTTGGAGACAGTGCCAACAGTTCCCAAGCCCTGAGTTCAAACCCCATAACTGCCCTCCCCCAAATAATAATAAAAAGAGAAGAAAAGAAAAGAAAGAAGGAAAAGAAAGATCTTTCAGATGGGCAGGATGGTTTCACACCAGTGTTGTTTCACTGCAACAATGGGGGAAAAAAGCATGAATACAAATTTGAGGGAAAAAGTGAACCAATAAGTACTGAGAATAACTTTTTTTTTTTTTTGCGAGGACTGGTTTTGAACTGCCATCCTCCCATCTCTACTTTTTGTGTAGTTGTGATTACAGGCTGAATTTTGATATAAGTAATTATTATAGTGTATTAGAGCCATCTTAGGAATAATATGTGGTAAGTTTTTGTGGTTTCCAGGCAATAATTTATCAACAAGTGTGATTTTGCAAATATTTTTACATTCTAGATGTACTATATTTCAATAGATGGCACATGAGAATATTGTATAGCTCAGCTTAAGTTTGTTTAGAAATATTATCTAGATTCATAAATTTTTACAGTGCTTTTTTCACACAGGTCAGCTAGAAAGTCTTTAATATACACTAACTTACACATATTTAAAACTACTTGTAAATAAATTTCAGAGTCAAATTAAGTTTTAGATATGTTTAGATTCTCTTGCTTCCTTTCAGAACATCTTGTACGTGCCTTAATTGTAAGTGATCAATTGAATTTTTTATTTTTATTTATTGTAGAGGTGATGAACAGGGGGATTACAGGGGGATTATAGTTATAAGAGTAAGGTAATGAATACATTCTTTTTTTTTTTTGTCTGTCATGGGGCTTGAACTCTGGGCCTAGGCACTGTTCCTAGGCTCTTCTGCTCAAGGTGAGCACTCTACCATTTGAGCCACAGCACTACTTCCGGTTTTCTGAGTGGTTTATTGGAGTCTCGTGGACTTCCCTGCCCCTGCTGGCTTGGAGCTGGGATCCTTAGATCTCAGCCTCCTGAGTAGCTAGGATTATAGGTGTGAGCCACCAGTGCCCGGCGAGTACGTCCCCTCTCTCATTTTCTGTGATTCTCGAGCCTCAACAGATAACCTTTTTAAACAAGGTTATCCCTCTCTCATTTTCTGTGAGGAGCCACTATGCCAGGTTCTAATTGTGTAATTTTTTTTCTTAATTTTTTTTTCTGTTCTGTTCGGTTTCAAACTCTAGGAGGAAGTTTGCTTTTCCACAGCTCTAAAGTTAATTTTATTTATTTATTTATTTTTTATTTGTGAACATACTGTACAGAGGGGTTACAATTACATGGGCAGGACAATGCGTACATTTCTTACCAAGCATTGCAGCCTCCTCCTTTGGTTTACCCTTCACATCCCTTCCCAGCCTCCCCCTTCCCCCCCATCTAAAGTTAATTTTAAGTTAGTGTTTTAAACGTAGTCATTCTCAGTGTAGACGGTAAGTTCTCAGTATAGAGATAAATTATCTATACCAAGCAAACTAAGGCTCCTATGTCTTTTTATGGCCTTCAAATGAGAATGGTTTACCCTTCAGGCATTGGTGACTCATTTCTGTAATCCTGCAGTTACTAAGGAGGCTGAGAGCAGAGGATGGCTGTTTGAAGTCAGCACAATTAGAAAAGTCTATGAGAATCTTATTTCCCATTAACCACCAAAAAAACCACAAGTGGAACTATGGCTCAAGTGGTAGAGTGCCAGCCTTGATTAAAAAACAAATAAAAACAAAAGGAGGAGGCAACAATGCTTCATAGGAAATGTACTCATTACCTTGCTCAAGTAAATGTAACCCCTCAGTACAGTATAAAAAAACACAAACAAAACAAAAAACAAAAAACTAAGGGATAAGCCCGGTACTAGTGGCTCACACCTGTAATCCTAGCTACTCAGGAGGCTGAGATCTGAGGGTCGGTTGGTTTGAGGAAGAAAAGTTACCGTGAGACTCTTATCTCCAATAATCTACTCAAAAAAGCAGTGTTGTGGCATTAGCAGTAGAGTGCTAGCCTTGAGCTCAAAGAGGCTCAGGGACAGCACTCAGACTGAATTCAAGCCCCAGGACCGGAAAACAAAAACAAAAACAACTAAGGGACAGTGCCAAGCCCTGAGTTCAAGTCTCAGTACTGGAATACCTACCTGTCCCCCCCCTCAAAAAAAAACACACAACTAAAACAACAATGCCTTTGGATTTCTCAGTTTTTAATGATTTGATTTTGAAATGGCATCTATGCAAAAATCTGTTTTGCTGCTTAGTGCACAAATTCTAAAATATTGACCTTCTAGCAGCGTAAGAAAATGTTTTCTGATTCCAACGGAGGCTTTCACTGCCTAATAGAACTGTTCTTGATGACCAAAAATGTGTTGTACAATAGACTAGCTCTGACATGTATGTGCTTGTTAAGCCCATGAAATTTGTCTTGGGTGATTGAAGTACTGAATTTTGTATTTAATTGTAATCATTTAAAATAACTTTTGTGGCTGGCATATGAAATGTTGGACATCAGTAGCTATAGATACAGAAATTAATAGACCTCATGTAGAGACAGTAAGTATTTACAGCTCAACTACATCAAGGAAAAATTGAAAAATGTGTTAAATTTTGCAGCTACTTGGACTTTTGGACACACACACAAACACACAAACAAAATAAACTAAATTATTCACAACTGGTTCACTAAAACAATTAAATTATTACAATAATTTGAAATGCTGTAAAGTTAAAAATAAATTCCTTTAATATGATAGCTCCACAGAACACATTTAAAGTAAATAGTGGTTATTCATTTTGTGAGCTGTGAATGTGGAAAGCTATTTTTTTGTCAAGTGATGTTAATATTGTATTAGTGCATAAATAAAAAAATTGCTTTGTAAAGATTTAAATCTTTTCTTTTCATTCTTGGAAAGAATACCACTTCTTTGCAATTAAATTTTGAGGGCTGTTAAAGTAAAATATGCCATGCTGCAGTAGAAAATATTAGACTACAGAACAAGTAATAACAGAAATATAATCTAGTTATATCCTGCAACAATATAGCATTAAAGCAGGTATTAAAATGGTTTGTGAAGTAAAGATTGAAAATGCAGTGTTTACAAATGTACATACATAGCACTTAAAGGTAATTCTAAATAAAGACAAAGTGACAAGCACTTAAAGGTAATTCTAAATTGCATACTATTTATGGTAAGATTGTTTGTTGCTATTATGTATAATATTTTGAGTAACAATATGAAAATCAGAGTATATTTTCCTTTTTGTGCTTTTAGTGTTTCTGACAAGTCTAGCTAGGAAATAGTACCTCATCAATTAAACTACTTTGACTGCCCTAATTTATTTCAAATGATTTTATCGATGGGGCAAAATTTCAAATCAAAGTGGACAAAAAATTCCTTAATGCTTTTCCTGGCTAGCAAGTAATTTGTCAAAGCAATCCAATTTCCAAACAGCATGCACACTCAGCCAAATGCTGTATCAATGCATCTGTTCTCTTTGCATTTAAAGAACACACAAGTGCTTTGCATGTGAGGTACTTGGAGATTCCTGAGGTTAAACTCTGCAGTAGAATAATTTAACTCTAGTAACAGAATCTAAGTTATACTGTCTAACAAAACTAAAATTGTGTTTCAAGTCAGGTTTTATTAGATAGAGGTAAGTATGCAATAATATTCAATTATTTGTAAGGTTTATTTTTTTTTTTTGTTTTTTTTTTTTGTTTTTGGTCTGGTCGTGTGGCCTGAACTCTGGGCCTGGGCACTGTCCCTCAGCTCTTCAGCTCAAGGCTAGCGCTCTACCACTTGAGCCACAGCCCCACTTCCGGTTTTTTTCTTTTTGCTTATGTGGTGCTAAGGAATCGAACCCAGGGCCTCATGCATGCAAGGCAAGCGCTCTACCACTGAGCTACCTTCCCAGCCCTATATGTATGGTTTAATGAATTTTGACAAATATACAAGTTGTATATCCATCTCCAAAAATTAAGCAATGGGACACTTTCAACTCCTGGGAGAGTTCTAACATGGTCCTTTATAGGAACAACCTATAGGCAACAAGGTATCTGTTTTCTGTTTCTATATCTTGACTTTTCAAAAATGTCATATAAATGTATGAATCACACAGTACATCCCGTCTGTGCCTGAATTACTTCACTAAGCTACTTATAGGCTAGTACTTTTGAATTTCAACAGTGTGTGTTGCTTGTGTTGTATGTTTGTTCCTTTGGATTGTTGTGAAGTAGTCCACTGTTTGAATACACCACAAAAATTTTTATCCACTGTCTTTTTTTTTTTTTTTTCAGAGAGGAGGCTTTTGGCTTCCATAAACAAAGCAACCATTAACATTTGGTTTGTGGATATGTTCTCATTTGTCATGGGTAAATGGTTTTGAGTGGAATTACTGCATCATATGGTAAGTATACATGTAACTTTATAAAAATTAATCTGCCAGATTGTCTTCCAAAATAACTTATTTGTTTTTCATCAGTGACATATTATTGTACCTCTTAATTTTACATTGTTTCTGACACTATTACTATTTTTTTCATTTTAGCCTTTCCATTGTATATGTAGTGATATATCCTATACTTCTAATTCATATTTTCTTGATAATGATACTGACTATTTTGGCATTCATTGGCTACCTGTACCTGTGATGAAATGGCAACTATTTTCCCCCTCTTTGTTAGAGCTGTCTTGTTTATAGATGCTGCATACAAATGCTTGCCCGATGTAATTTTCAAACTTTACAATATCAACTGGCTGGGTGCTGTTGAATCATACCTGTAATCCTACCTCAGGAGGTTGAGATCTGAGGATTGAGAATCAAAGCCAGCCAAGGCAGGAAAGTCTGTGAGACTCTTATGTCCAATTAAGCACCAGAAAACCAGAAATGGTACAGTGGTTCAAAGTGATAAAGCATTAGCCTTGAGCAAAAATGTTCAGAGACAGTGTCCAGGCCCAAGTTCAAGCCCCCCAATTGATAATACAATACAATTATCAACTGGTTGCCTATTTAAAACTTTTCTTATGTCTCTTGAAGAACAGGTAAACTCCAAATTGTCATTTTTTTGCTTACGTTTTGTGCATTTAGCATTCCAAGACACCTTTTCTTAACCAAAGACACAAAACATTGACACTTTTCTAGAAGATACTAAAAGGTGTTTCCAGACTGTCAAAGGGTCTATGAAGCAGGAATAGTCTTTTTTTCTGTTATGGTTTCTCAGATCTCTTGATTAGGTTGCTACCACTCTAGGAATAAAATAAAAATACTTTTATGGTTCAGTTTCTAGCATTGTAATAGCTCCAGCTTTGCTTTATTTTATCTTAGTTCAGTTGAATACATGTTAATTGAGCATGTGAAATGGAACAATGCCCATGGCAGACTCTGAAGATGCAAAGCAGAACTTATGGGGACCTTGTGCACAAGAAACACATATGCAGTTCTGAAGGTCTATATGTGAGCAAGCCATGAGGATACCTTGATGAGTATGTTAATAAGCACTTATGGTAGTAAAATTCATGAGAAAATTCACATAGAGAAGAGGTGTATTTTGGCTTCAACTTTTGGAAGTTTTACTGAATGACCAGTTGGTTGCTCTGCTCTGTGCTCTATAGTGGGAGCACATGTGGAACAAAAGCATTCACTTCATGACTAGGAAAGAAAGACAGGAAGGGGCCAGGGCTTATGATCCCATAAAGGGCACACTCTCAAATCGCCTAGACACCTCCTACTAGGCCTTCCTCTGGACCAAACTTTTAACACATAGGCCTCAGAAAGATCATCAATATCTGAACTAGAGCAGAAAATAACTCCTACAATATTTTTATCTCTTCTAGGTGTTGGTAGAGGTGTGGGAAGATTATCAGAAGGTGATTTGCACATTAACTGGAATCTATTAATCTGGAGAATAAGAAGGCATTAAATAGAGCTAGTAGAGGCTACTTCACAAAGAAGAAAAATGTGCATCAAACACCTCTAGGATAATGTTAGCAGATGAGCAGAATAGCTCAGTAGCTATGTACTTATGACCACATAAGATAAGATGATACTAGGCAAAATGAACTCCAAGACACGGACACAAGAGGTTTTTCTTTGTTGTTGTTCTCAATGTACTATGTGATTTCTTTTTTCTTTTGTGCTCCCCATCCCCCCTCAATGTTTTATCCCCTGTTGTCACTGCATTCGATTTTGGTACCCTGGGTATCGTATATACATTTATCTGAATTAGGGAAGGGAAAGGGAACAACAAAACAGTGAGGCAAAGGACAAAAGGGAAAACCTATGCAACAATGATACAAGACAACATGTTGGAAATGATCTGTACAATTTGGGGAGGGGAGGGAGGGAAAGAGGGAAAATGAGGAAGTGGTACCAAGATAGACAAGAAATGTAATCACTACCTTACCCATCACCTTGACAATAAAAAATTTAAAAAAATAGCTCTCTTCTTAAAATCATAGACCAAAAAATGGCAAAAAAAGAACTAATTATTGATCGACTTTCCTCAGGTCCCCAAGGATATATCAGGGAAGAAGTCATTCTCAAAAATGGAATAGCCACCTTTATATCTCATCCTACATGAGCAGTCTAGTTAGAGCAGGGGAGGTCCTCTTTCACTCTTGATTAAATAAGCCATTTATTTTATCCAAACAGAGATGGTCACTAAGAGACAGTCTTATTTAAAACTATCATTAAAACATTTTCTCAGGCAGCAGGGGCTCCTCAGCTAATTAGAGACTAATTGACTTTTAGCACTGATAAAAAAAAACTGACAGGTTTTCTGCCTTCGGCCTGCCAAAATACTTGGGACTATACCTGTAAGAAGGGGCTCCACTTTTATATTACTTACTGTTGTCTAAATGGAACAAATTCTAACTGTTCATTTTTCTAGCTGCCCAATTTTCTTGCTAAAAAAATGGGTACACAAAAATGTGTTCATATCTGAGGATGACTCTATTTACTTCAAGAATTGTATCATTTACTTAATTATCTTTAAGGGGAACAAAAAGCGCAATAAAAGTTTTGCTTCTTATTGCTTCTGCTTCTTGTTGACCTTACATCGTTTTGAGGAAGAGGATGATATCCTTTATTTTCCTCAGTGGGAAGGCATTTTGGAGGGGAGGGAGAAACATTTTAATTTATAACCATAAAATGTCACAATTTCACTTACCCAACATTTTCTTTCCTCTCAGAGGATAGGCTAGTTTTTGTTTCCCATGGAGGGTCAGTGTGTTCATTTCCTTCGCTTGCTCCAAAGTGTGTTCTAAATGCCATTGGACACACAGTTAAAATGATATATTTTATGTCCCTCCAGGTCAAATGAAAAGGTTTTAAAATTAAGTGCAATAAAGTGCATCTGTATAGAGTATCATTGGGACATAATAAAAAGAATGATTTAAATGTGGGAGCATGATCATAAATATTAGAGGATAACACAGGAAAGTGTTGACAGAAAGAGAAAGGGAAGTTAACCTACTTGGAGCAGGGATCAGGGAGCAGAAAGTCCAGATGGAGGCCACAAAACTCCAGGTTTTCTGTACAGTTTGAAATGTGGGGTGAGATGGAGCAAAAGGTTATGGGGAAGAGTCCTGGAGAATTTGAATGCAAGTGTCTGGGCTTCCCTGTAAGGAACTGGATGTATCCATTAAAAAAAAAAAGATAAGCAGGATTAGGAGGCTGATATCTAGGAAACCAAAATGTGGTTTGGATGCCCCAAACTTAGTAGCCGTGGGACTGGAGACGAGAGCCAGTCAAGAGACATGAATGAGATACAGTGATGAGTCTGACTTAATGTTTAAATTGATTGGAGTGGAAAGAATTCTAACATTCTTTGGGGGGGGGGTTAGATGATGCTCCTTTCACTAAAAAGGAGAAGCACAGAAGGGCAAGACTGACAGGAAAGTTCAATTTTAGACACTGATGTAAAAATTATCATCACATTATTCCCCACCTCCTTTTTTAAAAAGTACTTCCTGAGTTGGTCCTTATGCTTGAGAGGAAATTTACCTGCAGAACATAGCATTCAAGAGATCTTGTCCATCTCTCCAGTCTTTATATTTAACATTCACATAAGTCTATTTTCAAACCCTTATTGATGTCATGCTATTTTATGTTTTCTAATATGTATTTCTGATGTTATTGAAAGATAATAAATAATAAATATAATCAATAATTCAAGAATTTTTAATTATTTACTCCTTACAGATCTGTTTGGACAGTTATTGTATATTTTTGTAGTTCATGGTTGAGAAAAAGGGAAATAAGCAAGTAGTCTGTGAAAGGTACAACTTTTGACTATTTATTCCTAACATGCTGTCCTTTTTTTCAGGATGCTTCTTGCTCCTTCTTGGTTGGAACTTAAGAGTATTTTGGTTTGTGCTGTAGAAATAGAAAGGATTGAGGAATCTACTTCTAGCTGTTGTAAAACCCCATTCTGGAGTATGAACTCCGGGACTGGGTGCTGTCCCTGAGCTCTTTTGCTCAAAGCTAGCATTCTACCACTTAGAGCCACAGTGCCACTTCCAGTTTTTGGTGGTTAATTGGAGATAAGTCTCATGGGCTTTTCTGTCCAGGATGGCTTTGAACTGTGATCCTCAGATCACAGCCTCCTGGGTAGTTAAGATTACAGGCATGAGCCACCAGCACCCAGCTCAATAGTTAATTTTTTAAGACTCATAAACAGCAACATTTTAGGAATTTAAGAGTAGTTAGTTCAGAAGCAGCAGTCAGGAATGTTAATCAGAGAGGATGAGATTGTTTGTCTGGTTATGTGTGCCATTGTGTGTTTGTGTCTAAACATTGTAATGGTTATTTCAATTTTAGCATCTTCAAGTTTTAGAAATGTAATTTGAGAGAAAGTGAATTTATTTGTGGTATTGGAGTTTGAAATCAAGGCTCTGTGCTTGCCAAGCTGGTGCTCTACCACTCGAACCATGCTTCCAGCTGTTTTTGCTGATTATTATTTTGTGCTAGTATTAGGGTTTGAACTCAGAGCCTAGCATTATTGCTTGACTTCCTTGCTCACAGCCATTCTACCACTTGAACCAGGGCTGCAGCCAGCATTTTATCAGTTAATGGAAATGGAATTTCTTTTTTTTTTTTTTTTTTTGGGTCTAGTCGTGGGGCCTGAACTCTGGGCCTGGGCGTTGTCCCTCAGCTCTTCAGCTCAAGGCTAGTGCTCTACTACTTGAGGCCACTTCCGGCTTTTTTCTTTTTGCTTATGTGGTGCTGAGGAATCGAACCCAGGACCTCGAGCATGCAAGGCAAGCGCTCTATCACTGAGCCACCTTCCCAGCCCCTGGAAATGGAATTTCATGGACATATTTTTTTTTTTCCTGTCCTGGTTGGTTCTGAACTGTGATCCTCCTGAAGAGCTAAGGTTGCAGGTACGAGCCACCAGTCATCATCTGGAAAAAGTGACTTTTGAACAATCTTTTATTTTTCAATGTAAACATTAAAGCAAATAGCCATTATTTCAGACTGGAAATTGAAGTAAGTTTAAATAGGATTTTTGTCTAAGGAAAAAGCCAAATGTTTTACTATCCACTAAGTAACCAGTTCCTTCAATTAAAAAAAACATGAGATGGACCTATTTAGAGGCAGGACATCAGAGCATCATTGATTGTTTGAAGTATCTAGCAAGGGTTATATCTAGTGGTACCTTGCTTTTCTCAAGGGAACAAATGGAAGAAGACTCAGAACTCTAAAATTAATAAACAGCAAGGAATTTTTAGATGTAGTCAGATTTTCAAGCGAGAATACCCAAGTTTTTCTTGATTTTTTTTTCTATTTAATAGCTTTCTCTACCTACTCTTACTTGGACCAAGATGCTTGACTTCTGTATCTAAACTTCACTTTCAGTAGAGCAATAGAAACAAGGTAGTCCCTTCATCTTATGTGTGTTAATGATTAAGTTTATAAATATAAAGTGCACAGAACTGCATGTAGCCAGTGTAGGTAGCCACCCAATATTTGTGTGACATGATTCTTATAATTCCTGGTGGCATCTGGAGCTTGAAAAACCTTTTAAAAATTGAGTGGCTGCCAAGGACACTGTGTACCAATGGTATGTATGTGTGTAAGAGAAACATACAGTTGTAGTCTCCTCTAATATTTTTAAAGCAGATCTGGTCATTCAAGAAGATTCCTTGAGAGCGAGAGAGAGCAAATGAGAAAGTAAGCACTGCTCTAATGCCAGAACACTTGAGAACAGCGAATCTGGAATTATGTTAACATATGGGAACCTTCTATGGCAGCTGTGATGGGAAACATCAATTAGAATAGTACACTTTCAAAACTGTCAAAAAAATTGATGATGTATTCCTGCTTGCCAGGAAGGGGTTTATGCAACACCTTTGGACTGAGTATAAGAAGCCAATAAAAATGGAAATTCCGAAAGGTTCCGTGGAATCTGTAACTGAAGTACTGTATAACTTCTCTTGCTGTCAAACCAGTCACTTTGACATCTAGTTATTAATACAGGTAAGGAAGGTAAGTATATTTTATGATGAGATCTGTTTAAATTGGGCTTATATCTGTTTATAGTTGTACCTAAACTGAATGTTTTTGGCATTTCTCAGATTAGAGGTAGTTCCTTTGGGGACACAGTTTGTACTTTAGGTTTAATTATAAGTTTTCTTTTAGTTGAAGGAGACACATTGAAGTTGCTATGTATATATCTGACAACTGGTCACTTGTGCATTTTTATGAGATAGGTAATTCTAGAATTAAGTATAATGACACATTTATGTAGAAAACCTTAGTTATCTAAATTGATTTTTGTCAAATCATTAGTAGATTGCTCACTTATGTTTCCTGCTATTTCATGTAGGGATATGTAGAAGAATATTCAAGGCTTTCAGTTCATTGTCATGAAGCTTTTTATGGATCTTGTGCTTACCAGAAATGAGTTCCCAAGATGGCACCGTTTACTAGTACAGCCACTAAGTTTGAAGTGCTGCACACATGTTTGAAATGGCTTTGACAGTTTCAAAGGGAATTGGGAAAAACAGAGTTCCTAAGTAACTTATAAAATGCCTTTACCTTTCGATCCTACTGGGAATATATACTCTTGGAGAGTAAATAACAAAAAAGAAATGAAATGTTAGGCCAAAATACTCACAGCTTCAGATATTAATAGCAAGAACTTAAAAACAACCTAAAAGCCTTCAATAAAACAGTGTATTTCATGATTATGGATGGTAATGAAGACATTACATTTGATAACAAAGTCAGTTACCAAATCATGGAAGATGTTCATTACAAAATAGTAAGTAAAGGAGACAGAATAAATAGTGGTGTGTTCACTATTATGGCAAATATAATCAATGTATGCATTCTGACAAAGGAAAATATCTGTTCAGTGGCAGGTGTATGAATAGCTTTTAATTTTTTCTAACAAAAAGGGTAAATAAAGTCATTTTCAATGGTATAATCATATTATTCTAGAACTACTTTCCATGCTTATTTTCATGAATTTGTAAAATTTACACCTAGTATGTTAAGGCAATTTGGGTTTTTGTCTGGATTTTCTTAAATAAGTTCTATATAAATTTTAATGCCACTATTTTTTTTTCTTTTTGTCCGTTGTGGGGCTTGAACTCTGGGCCTGCGCGCTGTCCCTCAACTCTTCAGCTCAAAGCTAGTGCTCTACCACTTGAGCCACAGTATCACTTCAGGTTTTCTGGTGGTTAACTGGAATCTCATGGATTTTCTTGCCTGGGCTGACTTTGAACTGCGATCCTCAGCTCTTAGCCTCCTGAGTAGCTGGGATTACAGGTGTGAGCTACCAGCACCTGGTCTTGCAACTGATTTTCTACATTTATAAATATGAAAAAAATCCCATGTGTGAAAAGAATCATAGTGATAAAGAGGAGATGAATATGAATATGAACACCATTTAAAAAAGTAATTAAAAATAATGTTTTTCCAGGTTATTATACCTGTTTTTGAGAAGTAAAGATTTTTGTGGCATATAAAAATATAGAACATTTTCATATTCTTAAAGTTTGCTTTCAAATGAAAGGTTCTACATTGCTAAACAATGTAGCCATAGTCAATTATGATAGTTGCAAAAGCATACATAATTACTTTGGCACAATGTCTATACAAGGCCTGAAGGTAGAAATCGGCAAATTCCAATTTTGCTCTTTGGCAATGACTGAAGAGAGGGAGGTCTAATCTTAAGTACAAGTTTCCTGATCTAGTTCTTCAGGACAAGAATGAGGTTCCTCCCAAACTTGGAATGTAGCCCACTTTAAGGAGCCTTACTGGGGCTTTGTTCTTTGAACATAAACCAAATCTGAGTAGATACTTTCTTAAGTTTGTGTTATGCAAATCTTAAGCACTTAGAAATCTTCTAAAAATGCTTATTCTGATTTGAGATAGGTTTTGACGTAAGTACTGAAATAATGTAATTTTCACAGGCTTCTAAGTGGTACTGATGTCCTTGATCACTGGACTACATTTTAGAAGGGTAAGACTCTGAAGGCCCTCTACTTGTGGAAAAGAAGTGATGTGGGAAGGCCCTGCTTAATCTCATGCTATTTCTATGAAAGGAAACTAATCTTTGGAATAGGAGACATGTTAATGCAGTAGCTTCCAATATATATATATGCACACGTATATATACATATATATATACGTGTATATATATATATGTGTGTGTGTGTTACTGTATATTGGAACAAGTTCTCACAAATTTTGTCACTCTAATATCCAGAAATAGCAGAATTGAAGAGCAAGAAATGTATTATGTAACTCTAATGCTGAAGGCTGAGGCATCTGTATATGCCTGCCCGCTATTTGGAACATTATTCCATCAAAATAAGACAAAGCAACACAACTGACTTGTTGTAAAACTGCTTTACAATTCTCTAATTTCATTTACAAATAGATGCCTTTCTAAAAACTCCTCTCTGATTCTTTGGGTCCCCTTGGATATATGGTATGTAAAGTGTCTAAGTATTTGTACTAGTAATTAGCAATTATAATTTGGCTTATTTTTACTAATCATCTTAGAATTAAGTGTGCATGTTAGTATCCTGGGAAAATGTTTTCTGATGTCTATAGATCTTTGTTAATAAGTTACAAGTAATATTATCCTTTCTGTTCAATTCCTTTAAACATTTTAATTAGAAAATTCTATTTATAACTTACATACCCATGAGACAATAAAAGATAATTCTGAAATATATTATCCAGAGTAGCAACAACAAAACACATTTGGAAATCAATAGGATTCTTATCCTTGAATCTTTTTTAAACCCATGAATACTAAAATGTTTTAAAAACGTTTTTACTATGAGAACACATTTCTGTGGAAAATACATTTATGTTTTTGTCTGTCTAATTTGAAAATAGTCACACCTCTTAATTATTTGTTTTACCAAGGTTTGGAGCCAAGAGCTAAAAAATAAGTACAAAACCAAAAAAGAAAGAAAAGGGGGGGAAAAATCGATAGGCAGATATTGAGCATTTCAATCGATACGTTTTAAAGATAACTAAATCCCTAAACTGAATAAAAATATTTTAAATTTACATTATTATATCCTTCCTGGATGTATTGTGTTTTGATATGATAGGTACCCTACTTCAGAACATTAGTTTATTATTCTGCAGATGAACATGAGGGAAGGCACCTCCCACACTGCCCAGCTCAGAGCTGTTCATGGAAGACTGGCTCGATTTGGATATGCCTTACTTTATTATGAACACATATACCTGGTTTTTGAAAAGTGTAGAGATTTTATATCCTGTTTCCCATCTTTCCAGGATGGATGTTCTGTTTTGACTCGTCTCATTCTCTTCATATATTAAAATTTTGCAGAAAAGTTAGAAGCTAAATATTAGGGTACGAGTTACATGTGTATATGATGTTCTGTAACCTTCATAACTTGGCAACATTGCTTTGCTTCCTTAACTGAGCAAAGCTCCACAAGAATGTTTGGATTTTCATAACTAAGCAAAGGTAAGGAGATTTTGATTGATTTATCTATACTTCATTATCTTAAATGTAGTACCTAAGCAATTAATGATAAAATTTTAACAAAGTTCTCTATAATCAATGCACTAAAATCAAGATGTTATCAATAATCTCACTAACTAAAGACGGTATTATATCTGTGCTAGACATATCTAAAAATGAAGATTATTTTCAAAGAACATCCCAATTAATTTATACACAACAGATCTCTTGTTAATCTTTGTGAGAGAAGTTATTGTTAGGTTTTTAAAAAGAGGTAGCCGAGTAAGAACTGCACCACACACGTGGTATTCAGGTAAGGGGTAGGTTTATTCAGTAGACCTGCTGGGACCAGGCAAGGTTGGCACTCCACGTGGCTGGGAAAGGCCTGGGAAAGAGAGAGCTGGGAAAGAGAGAGAAAAGAGCTAGAAAAGAGCTAGAAAAGAGCAGAGAGAGAGCATCGGGCCTGGGCTAGGCCTTATCTAGGGTATGGGCAGAGAAAGGTGTGGCCACATCAAATTCAGATGTGACCTCAGCAGATGCAGATGTGACCTCTTCCAGGTGTCCCAGTTGCCTAGGTAACGCAGGTACTGGGCGGAGACTTTGCTGGGAGGAGGGTGGATTCTGCTCGCCATCCAGGAGTGGACCTTATAGTTATATAAGAATTTTTCTTGGGCTTGAAAGGTGGCTCAGTGGTAGAGTGCTTGCCTTGCATGCATGTATCCCTGGGTTCGAATCTTCAGCACCACATAAGCAGAAAAAGCTGGAAGTGGTGCTGTGGCTCAAGTGGTAGAGCGCTAGCCTTGAGCTGAAGAGCTGAGGGACAGCGCCCAGGCCCAAAATCTTTCCACTCTTCTACAGAAAAAGTTGATCTTGAAATTGTTTGAAAAAATTCTTCAGTATAGTAAACCCACTCTTAACAATATCTTATTAAACTTTCTGAACCTTCTTCAACTTAGTAATGTGAATGTAAATATGAACTCTTTAAAGCCATTCTTTTGGTTCACATAGAAAATAACCAACATTATCCTATATATTCAAAGAGATCTTTAGCCTTTTAAAATCTAACTTTCTGAGGTAAGCTGAAAGTACCACGGTTTATGATTGCAAGTCTGCTGTGTCTTTATTTACAGTGGTTTTACTTGCATAGGAATAGAGTGTCTAGTGAAATTAAAAATGTGCTGAATCTGACAGACCACCAGAAGTATCTGTTGTTATAATCAAATGATATCTGAGATTATTTTACCTCTCCTTGAAATACATTATGTGAGTATGATTTGCTCCATAGAAAAACACCATTCATATTATCATTAGAAGAGCAATAATAGAAGTCTTCCTCTCCCCTCCCCTCCATAAGAACAGTTAACTAAGAATACATAAGCACTGAATTCAGTATGATTAGCCGAGGGACACAAAATCCCATGTCCACTGAATGGAAAGCAAACTGGTAAAATTTAGGCTAGAATTTGCATATTTTTCTAAAATTCAGCAAGTTCAATCATAACTGGTTTAGTACAAGTTAAAGGCATTTCTCCCATGAGATTTAAGTGCATGCTACTTTTTTCTATGCTGAAATGTGTTAACACTCATGCTGAATGTTACACTGGAAAATTCTAATAAAAACAGTAACAATTTAAAAAAAGGTCTTCCACTGACAGAACATCTGCAAACTTAATGAGGCAATCCATGGAGACAAATACATCAACTAATAAATTCCCATACATGCAGACAGTAGCATCCCTGGCCAAGTACAAACCTTCTGGGGCAGCTTGTGGGCGTGGAGTTCTTTTGGTCACAGGTTAACCAGAGCACATATTTCACACAGCAGATTATTTCTTAAAACAACGCACTTCCATGAGAATGTGCACTCTACGGAGCACTTATAAAAACAACCTAAGGAAAACTACAATTAACAGCGAGGATAAAGTAGGAATGAAAAGCTCTAGGACGTAGGTCCTAGTAAAGGACTGTGTATTTATACAGTAGCTTTCTGGATTTCCCCCCCACAAAATTGTAGTATTAAAAAACTAAGCTATCATCTCCACTCTTCCATATACCTACTTTATGTTTCAATAACTAACCTCCTCTAGATTAGGAAGTGTTAGTTTTTACATCTTTCTTCCCAATGCTTAGTGTCTAGCTTAGTCTTAATCACATAGCTAACAAGTTAGAGATTAAAAGCTATACCATAATGTTTACAACTACTTTTATTGACAAGAAGGTAAACCAAGGGTTGATTAGAGTCAACTAAGTAGTTATTAATGATTTGTTTCTTCGAAAAACATTTTGATTTCATGTCATTTAAAAAATGTAGTAGCAAAAGGTTGTTCTTAATATTCTATCTTTCCAACTTCTGTAGTGAACCTTTTCCATTCCAGATACTAGTTATTTGAATATTTATTTATAAATGTTGCTTTTTAAAATCTATTCTTATCAGAGTTGTATTAGTTTTATTATTTGCCAACTTTTGTATATGGTTCATTCTCTCTGGATGTCTTTTTCTTTCATTGACTATTAATCTTTTTCTTTTTTAAATAAATGACATTTATATAAAAATGCTAAGAAATAGTAACTATTGCTTGTCCCAGTATTTTGCATAATTTTCCTAATGATTTAAAGTATTTTGATTTACATGACTCAAAGTTAGATATATAAGATTTAAAACTTTTGAATATGTATTTTAGTTTAAATACTCTCTGCAGTTTATTATTCCAATTTTTCAAAAGTAAATTTACTAATACCACCCAACATATACTCATTTTTTAAAAAAGTTCTACTTGTGTTCCATACTCTGGGGTCAGTATATTATTACACTTTTCTATTAAGTCAGTTTCATTTCTTTATTGTTCAAATCATGTATATTTATAACTTTTGCTTTTATGCTTTTTCTACCTGAGAGATGTGAGCATGAATTCCTTACATGTCTAAAACTTACCTACTTCTCCTTGTGAGGGTTAAGTTTTGCTGTATTTATTTTGAAATTCTCTTGCTAAAAATGAATTATAATTTTTTCACCTTCCTGAACAATGAAACCTATCCTTTTTGTTATAAAGATTTCTCTTTAAGAATACCTTTGACCAACAGTAAAACATCTCTCTATAAAGTCCAATCTTTTGCTTTTGTTGGTTGTGGAACTTGAACTCTGGGCCTGGGAGATATCCCTCAGCTCTTCAGCTCAAGGAGAACACTCTACTGCTTGAGTCACAGTGCTACTTCCTCTTTTCTAATAGTTTATTGGAGATAAGAGTCTCATGGACATTCCTGCCCTGGATGGCTTTGAACTCTAATCCTCAGATCTTAGCCTCCTGGGTAGCTAGGATTACAGGTATGAGCCACCAGTGCCCTGCAGGTCCAAACTTTTTATATCTGATATTTGAGATGAGATCTTCTGAACAGTATCATGTTGAATTTATTTTTCCAATGCCCTGGCACTTGAGCCATGCCTCTTGTTATTCTGGAGTTGGATTGTACCAAGCATTCCCCACCCTGCCTTGCCCATGCTGGTTTTAAACTTCAGTCCTCTAGATCTCAGCCTCCTGAGTAGCTAGGATTATAGACACGAGTCACTGGGGCCAGACACAATATTCAGTTTTCAGTTGAAAGGTTGTTTACATGCAATGGAATGTGGATTTAAATCTACCATTTCATTATTTGCTTTCTGTGTTCTGTCTCATTTCTTTTTCCTGGAGGTGGGAGGGACAAACAAGAAACAGTACCACACTTGCATCTACAGAAGCTGGGCTCCCCATTGTGGGCCCCACATTCCATGTGCCCCATACCTCTTGTGCCCAGGACCATCTGGACTGACAGTTATCTGTACAGGACATCCCAGTGCCACCTACTAGATGTTAGAGTGAAAGATTTGTGGTAGTGTTCTTTTCAAAAGTGTAATTTTAGGAATTTCCTGTGCTTCTTTCTGTCCTAAACTCCTGAGTGCTAACTACAAAGCCAGAATTATCAATAGTGAATTTCAGGTTAGATACCTGTCTATCTTTGTCAGTTATAACAGCTCATCTCTAGGCTGTATAAATTTACAAAGGAATTGATTGCACCAATCTTCCTAACTGGCTTTAGAACAATGAACTGAGGTAGAAGAGAGTTAAACAAAATGTATCTCTTAAATTCTGAAAAGAAAACTTCAAAGAATACAAAATTGAAAGCAGAAACAGAAATCAAAAATAGAAAGCAAGGAAAAAATAAAAAAAGAGAGCAGTCAATGTAAAGCTCTTAGCCACAAAGGAAAGGATGGAATTATGACTTATAAAAAGACCTAGTTAACTATGTTAAAACAAGATAATGATAAATAATACATATGTGCAGTGGCTGGAACCAAAAGTCAAAGACCAATCTTTTTGTGTCAGTTTCTACACCTGCAGACAGTTAGAAATGTCAGAACTAAGAAGGGAGCAAAATTTATCCTAGAAGTAAATATAAATCTTAAGAAAATGTATTATTCCAAGCAAAATTACATGTATATATGGTAGTGTATATATGATAATGTTTTCTATCAACCAATCAGATTCATTTTTTAATATGTAAAATTTTCTTGAAAGTTGTTTGACTAGAATTTAGAAAATATTTCCCCTACCAAATCAATACTAAAAATATGGTTAAGTTCCTATTTCCATCCCTCTAGGACATGTAACTAACATAATCATTAAAGGCCATATATTATTTACCAGTTACTATGTGCTGCACATTGAGAACATGAAGCATCAGGATTAACATGACAGAGTCCCTTGGTCCAAGAACTGAAAACAAACTGTGTCAACATGATGTATGTGTTTGCTACAAGAAAACTGTGCCTAGGAAAGATAAGATTGTAAACCAATAAATAACTTCATTGTTTATCTCAGGAAATTCCTATACATCAACTTATCTTAGACAATCATCTCACCTTGGCAAAGAACTCACATATCATGCAACAGTTTATTTGTGAGGACTTGCTTCAAGACCTATGTATTGCTACATATATATATATATATATACATATATATATTAGTCAATTATGTCATATGCATTTTCCAATTACTGTCTTTCTTCTATATTTGAGCCCGACACCCAAATCCTATAAATATTCTCCCAAGTTTTTCCTTCAGAGACAACAGGATTGTAACAGAAACATTCTCTGTCATAGTGGTGAGTTCCAATAAGCAATCTTGTTTTTTCTGACAGGTGTTTTGAAGAAATATTGGTAGAATTTAATAACATTAATTCACTTAAACCTCCATACAACTATCTTAGTTTACTTTGTGCAGCTCTATCATGGTATTCATGATGTGGTAATTTACAAAGAACACAATTTTATTCTCTCTTGGGTCTGGAGGCTTGACAGTCCAAGATCACAGTATTGGCAACTGGGATGAGTGTTCTTTCTGTGTCCTTTAATAGAGAAAAACAGAAGGAAAAAAGCCCTAGAATCCTATTTTTATTGTAGCACAAAACCATTCAGGAGACTGGACCCCTCATGACCTAAACATCTTTCAAAAGACCCAACCTGCCAACACTGTGCTATTTGGGGATTAAGATTCTAACACATGAATTCTGGAGGAGACAAAAAGAACATATTAATCATATCAGCAACTTAAATTGAATTCTTAGGTTTTTTTTTCATATTAGAAACCTGAGGTATACTGAATTGTTGAGTGACTTGCCTATTAGCACAAAACAACTTAAAACACATGAATCTAAACTATGGTACTCTGGACTAAGCAACTGTAACCTGAAAATCTGATAACCACATACTCTAAAAATGAAAACCTATGCATTAACATAAAGCCACACATGTAAAATTCCACACAACATACCTTTGTTTTATGCACATCATTAGAAATATTGGGGAGAAAAGGTACTTTCAGGCTGGGTAAAGGGTGTGTAGGAAACAAGTAAATTTTATGTTTTGACTTGGGTTTCAGCCTTAAGGTATTGTACTGGACAAGTCTGAAATCTGAAACATGTCTGGTCTCAGGTCTTTCAAATAAGGGATATTAAACCTGTGACTCCCTCTTGTTTATTCAGAAATATATCTTAAAAAATCCTGTCATCCTGATTCAATTCTGAGCCTAACTTTA
Source organism: Dipodomys ordii (assembly GCF_000151885.1). NCBI lineage: Eukaryota > Metazoa > Chordata > Mammalia > Rodentia > Heteromyidae > Dipodomys > Dipodomys ordii. The sequence goes on along the minus strand of NW_012267219.1, from coordinate 19,968,474 downwards.
TTTATTTTTCATTATCTTTAAGTAGTTATAAAAAGGAGGGGGGAGGGAGATTAAAGCCAAGACCTTGTGAACGCCAGCCAAGACCCTATGAACCCTGTTGAGAACAGGGGACTCCATATTGATATACTGTAAGCATTCAATAAATGTTTTCAAAATGAATACTAAATGAAACTCCATTTTACCAATAATACTCTGAGATGCTAAGGCATTACAATAAATAAGGAAACAGTTTGCTGATCCAGCTCATGGGAGATGAGGGTGGAAAGGGCTGAAGTTTCTACCATAAGGTAAGCAAGGCAGCCTTGGTGACAGACCAGCAAACGTAGTTTCAGAACAAGTCCAGCTTAATGACAGTAGAAACCCTTGGGATAGTGACTACTCTGAAGTGCCAAGACATTGGAGAAAAAAACAAAACATTCTTTTGCTTCCTACATCAGATAGCTACATCAGGATGGGAAATGGACATGAGAGCTGCGAGTGTCAAAGAAGAGGGTCTGACATCCGTGAAGGAGCAGTTTAAGTAGCCAAAATCTCAGGAAGTGAAAATGGTTACTGGTGCTGCCCTGTCTGGCAAACGCAAGATCTACTGCCTGAGCAACACTGTTCGCATAGAACAACTGGCTAGTGGACTGCTCAGTTTCCAGGAACCGCTGGTTGACTGGATGTGGAGATTTGCTGATAGGCAGGATTTTAGATGGAGCTATTCTGGGGTCCTGAAAACTAGGAAGAAATCATAGCAATAAGGAGAACAGGGATCCCTGGTCATAGTGGCTGGGAAAAAGATGGCTAAAGAGACACTTGAGGAGATTACAGTATTGAACAGTGTATTGGAGTGTAGACCTAAAAAAATGACAAGATTGTAAAGAAGTTGGATTGTTGGTGGGGGAGCAGTCATGTGATAGAAGGTGACTGAAAGAAATGTATGTGTGTGTGTATGAAAACAGCATAATGAAACCACTGAAAATGAATAAAAAAGTTGCGAAAGGAACACAGTTAAGAAAGAATAATACAGGGAACACATTTGATGAAATTACATGATATAAATATAGGTAAATATCACAATGCAACCCTTTTGTGCAATAAAATTTATGCTAATAAGTTTATAAAAAGGAGTATTTCCTCATGGACGAGAAGCAGGTCTAATTTACTTCTCTCTTCTTAAAAAATGAAGGATTTTCCCCCCATCAGATAATTACTCATACAACAAGCAACATGAGAGAATAATTGTACAATGAAATGGAAGACAAAAAAATAATAAAAAATACAAATGGGAACTAAGGAAAATTCTCAGCCAATCACAAATCAACTTATTGTATGTGTTTTCATTTTTACTATTTTCAATCTCTGCCACTACTTGCTAAAGCCATGAATAGGAGGTTGAAGAGGGATTAAACTAGATAAATCAGATTCTCAGAACTGACAGCCCCTGATCCATGTCAGTGTCACTAAATGTGGGGCAGTCTAGCATGACATGACTTCATATGTGATGTTACAGAAGAAGCAACTATCAAGTATTGTTGCCAAAAGATCAAGCACATAACAATAACCTGTATTTAATCAGGTTTAAGTTGAACAAACTGACATAAATTACTTTTGGGGCAAATCAAGACTATGTATGAACAACTATAGATTTATTATAAAAAACTCCTTAGCTGTTAGAAATACATACTAAAGCATCTAGGACAAGTAACAAACTGCTTGGGACTTACTTTAGGATTCTCTAGCAAGGGAAGGTTTGGATGGCACATGTGTGTGTGTGTTCATATTCATCTATGTCTGTATAAAACAAAATTAGTAAAGTGCTGAGTTTTGTGATGAGTTCAACTGATAACTCACATAGTGCTGCAAATTCACTATGACACTTCAAAGTAAAACCATTATTCTCATCTAGTGAGACTATAAATTTAAGTAAGAGAGAATCTTAGAGAATTTTAGAGAGGTTTTCTAGTTGAGCATCAAGGAAGCTTTATCCCAGTTGCTCATCTCGTCCAGATGCATTAGAAACCTCAAGCTTTCTTCTATGAAAGGAACTCATTCTACACTGGGCAAGATGCTGTCTCCTCCCCTTCAGTCTTACTTTACTCAGACTAGCTTTTTACAGAGTACAAGGTAATTCCTTTAAGTGCTATACCATCACTTGATTTTAGTAAGATAAATAACCCCATAAGTTCTCAAAGTGAATCTCTCACTTAGAAAATGCATATTACTTTAGTGGAATAAAAAACCTCATGTAATTTCAACTAAAATAGTGTACACTTTACATTAGATACTTTTTATAACTGGCCTGGTTTCTCAATATGTCTTCCTATCGAATCAGAATTTTTCCCTTATGGAAACATGAAAAGCCTTTCTAAAATATAGAAAAAGTACAAATACTACTCAACGTCTGCGTATAACTGCATTTGCACCTTTTAATGTGCTTTAAGCCAACAGAAGTGAAATGTGATACATAGCCAATATCAAAGTTTCATATGTGAACAGGAATTAAAACTCAGATTATAAAGTACTACTGACATTAACACATGAATGCTGGTCAACTCTTTTATAATATTTCATGACAACAAACTTTATTAATTTATGCATTTACAGTGGAAAAATAGTATGATTTTTTATTATTCTATTGATTATTATTTAAAATATAAAGCAAATATTTTAAAATACTTACATAATAGGACATAAATGTTTAGTAAAGCAATCTCAGCAATAAGTCCTGGAAACAAACACAACTAATAACTTGTTTCCACTGAAATCATTGCTGCTTCTTCAGCGCAATGACAGCATAACATCTGGGAGATGTCACAGGATCAAACAGCTTCACAATTGTAGACCAGGAACTGTCTTCCTGCAAGATTAATTAGTAGTTCAGATATACAATTATTTTTGCTCATTAAGTAATATTTACTTCTTTTATTTAAAAATTGTAAATAAAACTATGTATTAAAGTGATTATTTTGTTAAACTATTAATAATATGCACATATACATATATTTGAGAACATCCTTAGAAAGTATACTATATATTTAATAGTTAATATTGCAAGTGAGTATTAGTTACTTTAAATTGTTTTCTTTATAATCATATATTTTAACTTTTTCTAGCATGTTACTTTTATACAATACTGTAAAATATTAACACTGAATAATTATGTACTTTCTGTAACTTCATTAGGACCTGTTAATCTTTATGGGTACTACATTGCCTAACGCTTGTATGAGGGCCAATGGAAACTTCTGAAAAAAAGAAATGAGTACCTGACAAAATACATACTGATTCTGTCACCTAACAACTTGGGAGTCAGGCTCTAGTGATTTGGAGATAGCTGGCCACTTAGGAAAGTATATCAGTATTTAAATTAAATTTAACACAATGTCTTTTTTCGTAAAAACAAATTAAAAGTCACATTTGTTAAAATCTATTTGTTTAAAGATGCCTGTTGAAAAGAAAAGATCCACATGATAAATAAGACTGTTAAAATAAAAGGACTATACAAGAAACATTATAACAGCTGAGTCTAAGAATGGGTTAAGCGTTCACAATAGTTTTTGACTATAGGTCAGCAGAGTCTAAAAACATAGTTTCAAAAAAATATTTTCCCAACAATAATCCAAGAGAGTAAATTTTTGTTACTCTACAGAGATAAACATTTAAGGTTGTGAAAAAAAAACCCCAGAAAATAATCTTCACTGATTAGTATGAAGTTCCTCTACTAAAGAATTTATTTGTCCAAAAACTTACAAGTGAATTAAAAGACAATTAAAAGTTTTGTCTGGGTGCTGGTGGCTCATGCTTGTAATTCTAGCTACTCATGGGGCTGAGATCTGAGGATTACAGTTCAAAGCCAGCCTGGGCAGGAAAAGCCGTGAAACTCTTATCTCCAATAAACCACCAGAAAACTGGAAGTGACACTGTGGCTCAAGTGATAGAGTGCTAGTCTTGAGCTGAATTGCTGAGGGACAGAGCTGAGGCCCAGAGTTCAAGCCCCATGACTGATCAAAAATTTTAAAAAAGTCAATTAAAAGTTTTGTAACATGAAATGTGTACGCAGTAATTTTTATGCATGATCTCTATTGTGACTATTAAATATGTCATGGTGGTTGTGTCACTACCTAGTTGTAGTAATTGTCACACAATTAAACGTACGTAAACTTTGTTATGGCAGCTTTTCTGAAGCCATTTATTACACATACAATTATATATTATTAAAAAAGTAGACAGAATGAATGTTTAAAGAATATTTGAGGGAAATTATCTTATTAGTTTTATCTAAAACAATATTATCACAGCTATGAGTAGGAGCTCATATTATTTCCTAAAATAAAGATATTTTGTTACGCATTTAAAAACAACAGGATTTACCTGCTCCTTCAGGTAACAAAGTCTATCCAGAAGAATCAATGTTTCTATACAAGGGGCCAGAACAACTTTCAGCTAAAAGAAATAATAACATAGGATCAACTTAAAAGATATTTGTTTAGTTTCTTAACATTTATGTTTACAGAAAAATTACATAGGTCAAATCTCTATTACCAGTTCAACATCTTCAGAAAAGGAATACTGAACAGATCAAAAGTATTTCTTTAAAATAAAAAAAGGAAAAACATGTCCTTTCAATAACTTTGAGGTTGAATCCAGCAAACAATCACATGTGATAGAAAGTTTTTAAAGAAATACTAAGAATGAAATTCATTAAAAGGAATGTTGTGAAATAACTGCATTGAGACCAATATGTGTTCAAAAGCCACTGAAACTTCTTTCCACACATTTGTAACATACGTTAGGAGAATCTAACATGTGTTCTCTTTATTACATTACTGACACCTAATATAGTCCTGAAATAGGAAATAATCCAAAGCAATTCTTTCATACAAAGAGAAAAAAAAGAGAGATTGGTTGGCTTATAACAAAACTTAATAGAATGATTTTCTAGCAAAATATCCAATTTAATATGTTTAAAATCTAAGGCTTACCATATTAAATGCTTCTAGCTCATTCACTCGTGGCTTATATTTCTCATAGTACTCCATTATAATTTTCTCTGGCAGCTTCCAGATAAAAATAATAACAAATAATTAACATTTTCTGTATCAAATATATTGCTAAATCAAAGTAAATATGGAATTATTGTAAAATGAACCTTAGATGTCTGAAGAGATCTCTTTAAGTATATTTACCAAGCAAGTAAGTATAATGGAATTATTTCATTTAAATTGGCTGCAACATCATAGGTTATTCATTTGTATCATAAATCATTAATACCTTAATATTGTTTAATTTCAACAAGTAGTGGTAAAATACTGAAAACATGGTATCTAAAACCATATCCTAAAGAAAGGCCAAAAGTAACAGAAACACAGTAACAGCACAAGTTTATAATAAATTTTTATAATATCCACTTAACAAATCCATCAACAAGCATTCCATATTGTCTCAGAATGATACTCATATCATATACACCCTCATACTTAGAGGTCCACTTTCCAGTTCATATACATTTCTTTATTATCCAGTTGAAATTTATGACTACTGAACCAGTTTTAACCAGTACTGGGGTTTGAACTCTCAATGTCTCACTCAGCTTACTTGCTCATTGCTGGCACTCTCACTTGAGCCATGCTTACAGTGTAGCATTTTGCTGGCTAATTAGAGAAGGAGTCTCATGGAATTTTCTGCCTGAGCTGGCTTTGAATCAGTCTTCCAGATTTTAACCTCATGAAAAGTTAGGATTATAAGCTTGTGACACTGTGTCTGGCTCTAGGTTTATTTTTTTTTTGTTAAATTATTTTGATAATGTAAGTACTACATAATTGATGAAATATGAATACAAAATGAAAAGTTGTTTCTGTAAGTGGAAAGCCTTTATGAAGGGCTTACCAGAAACTGACCAGAAGTAACTGATATCAAAATAATGTCAACATCAATGAAAGGCTAGATTAAGTAAAAAATGTGAAAGGATTTGTCAGTGTTCCTACCAAATGTCTAAATAAATATTTTTCAAGACCAGTCTTCTTTTTCTTATTGAACTAAACTTCTAAATTTAGAAAGTACAAAAAGAGCAACAACAAAGGGTAAGGCTTACTCTCAGCAAAATCATTCAGTAAAGATTCCCCTTTGGTAAAGAACTCATGTAGCTTCTTGTACCATCTCATCTTTCCCAAACTTCATCTACCTTTGAATTAAATGTGTACCTTTCAGATCACAATTCTGCATAAGAATATATTGGATCAGATTAGAAGTACATTTATTTTGTCTATTGGCAAACATGGATTTTGTCTTTTGGGCTTGTTTGCCTGATGATTGCTAGCTCCAGAAAAAAAATGCCAAACAACCCCTTTTCTGTATCATGACTGCTAATAAGTAAGTATGCTTAGAACAAACAGTGTATAACCTTATGTGGTAACCAGGCTGATGAAGTGGTGTGGAAGAGAAACTCTATAAAAGTAGAATTGAAAGAGATTATATGAATTAAATAATTTTTTCTAAAGTTAGGATGGAGAAAATGACTGAAATTTTTATACAAAGGTTTTTTATGGGCTGGGAATGTGGCTTAGAGGTAGAGTGATTGTCTAGCATGCATGAAACCCTGCGTTTGATTTCTCAGTACCACATAAGAAAAAGCAAGAAATAGCACTGTGGCGCAAGTGATAGAGGGCTAGCCTTGAGAAAAACCAGAAATAAAACAACAAAAAACCCCAAAGGTTTTCTGTAAGATTGTAAGCATAAACGCAAAAGCAAAGAATAACTGAAGTCACGAGAAAAAAATTCTAAAAGTGCAAAATAATTTGGCTTAGAGCTGTGAACCTAAAGCTATGGTTAAGAAATACCTCAGTTGCTATTGTTTTGAGTCCTGTGTCCAGTTAACAAACTGCAGCTATTCAGGCCTTTTTTAACATGTTGGAAGGGTTACATGGAGACTTTCAAGTAGACACTGTCTATTGTTATGTTTGTTGAAGAATAAATGAGATAATATTGTGATGTCTTTAGCATAATATCACTTAGTGAGTGCTCAGTAAATGTAAACCAATATTAATATTTTACTAGTTATATATTAATAAATGTATTAAAGGACATTTAATAAGGCTACTCTTAAACCTGGTAAGACAAAGCTACAAAGAAAGACAACTAATAATCTTTCTGACTTTTTACTGTTTAGTTTTGACAAAGCATAATGCATATTTATTTTAAGCAAAGCACAGTGTCTATTCTCATTCATTTATACAAGAGCAGGAGGGTCACTATTTTAGCAACTAAATAAAAATGTAAGAATCACATATTGCATTGTTATTAGTAAAACATAGTGATGAAATAATAAAAGCTGTATTATCTAGTTTGGCAATTACTAAAATATACATTGTGTTAAGAGCTTTATATAATCTGGAAACAGTGGCTCATGCCTATAATACTAGCAACTTTGGAGTCTGAGATTGTTGAGTGCAGGATTACAGGAGGTCTGGCTCTGATGCAAGAGTAACTGCTTAGCAAATGTGAGGCCTTGAGCTCAAATCCTATTATTACTACAAAAACAAAACAAAAAAATACAATGAAAAATGAGGTACTATAGGTTACCTCATTTAATCCTTCCTAAACTAAAAGCTTTTTAGTAACTATTTCACTGGGGAGAGGAAACTAGGACTAGTCCAACTGTGTTAAGCATCAAAGTAAATGGGGACTAAATGGGCAATTAATGTTATAGATAATAACATCCTTTAATCTTGATAAGACTTAATCCATGAAGAAAATAATTTCATTCTTCTGTATCCACATATTTTATTCATTTTCAATATATGATTAATTAAATATAGCACAGTAACCCAAGTTCAATTTAATATTTCAGTTACTAAATCATTTGACTCCTGTTGAAAGTTCTTATTTTTCCCTTTGAGACATATTCAGTTTACCTTTTGTATTACATAATATGCTCTCAATTATTAGTCTGGAACTCTGTGATATTATAGCTTTTCTGAGCTCTTCTGCTTAAAAGCATTTTGAATTTAGTATTTAAATATTTCCTTAGCTATAAAGCATTAAAAATTAATAATTTTCTCTTGCTTATTTCAAATTCCTATTTAGTGTTGTCTTGCATTTTAATCCAATTTTCATCTGTGAAATAGCACTTTTTTTATTTGTCGGTTGTGGGGCCTGAACTCTGGGTGAGCCACAGCACCACTTCTGGCTTTTTTTTGCTTATGTGGTCTTGAGGAATCGAACCCAGGGCCTCATGCATGCAAGGCAAGCACTCTACCACTGAGTCACCTTCCCAGCCCAAATAGCATATTTTTAAGAGTAAACTTCCCACAGAAATTTCTTTGGAAGTACATATTAAAGAACTATCACACTAACAGGGAAGATGAACAAAAAAATCAAGAGAATGGTATATTTTTTCCCTCAAAGCTAGAGCTAAACCACAAGTCAATTTTCAACTTTTTGGTAGTTAATGGAGATAAAAGTCTCACAGATTTTCTTGACCAGGCTAGCTTCAAAACACAATCCACAGATCTCAGCCTCCTGAGTAGCTAGGGTTTCAAGTGTGAGACACCAGTCTGGCTTGGAAAATTAGTTTTACTTTAATTTAGACTCTTACTAGTAAGTAGAGGGTAAATTATTTACTATGATCAACATATTATCCCAAGAAATTCTTGTCTTTTGTAAAAATAACAGTCACACACTGACCTTGGATTCATCTAATCCAAGCTTCCTCAAAGACTTTCTGACATAATCCAGGAAGGAAGAACATTTGGAATAAATTTTCCCAATATGCTGATCACTGCAAAACAAAATTGAACATTTTTTAGTTTCTCCAATTTATATTATAGATGGTTTTTAATTTAGACATGAAATACTTTCAATTATCTTTTGAATTACATAGCATGAGATTCAGATGTCAAAGAAATGTAGTAATACTTTTGTATACAGTTATAAGTGACATTACAAAGTATTTAGGATCTGCTTCTGAGAATTCTTACAATATATAAAAGTGGATGAAAACATTATAAAAACAATACAGTGAGAACAAAAATTGAGTTTAGAATATACAAAGCCTTATTTAAAAAGGAACAAGTAAGTCTTTTAAAGTTTCCATTGAGTAATGAAACACATTTAGGTTATTGACTAACATTATAGTACACATTTCATGGCAACACCTGTTAACAGTGAAAATAATTCAACAACTTTGAAAAGCGAACCTCTTCAAAGCTAGCTCTTGATCAAGTACCATATGCGGTACTAGGTCTGATTTGAAGCCATTTTGCCTCCAATTTTCATTTCAGTTTAACTAAAGTATCATGACATGGTTTACATTGTAAATAATACATTTACACTATCACATATTATACTTTTTTGCTGCAATTTAGGCCTAATGTAACAATCAGAAGCACAAAAGTATCAGGACCTGCCTGATATACAAAAATAATGAATAAATAATGAATAAAATTCTCTTAGAATAAATGTAATCCTAATGCAATTTGTTAGATATGTACGGATATGATTTATTAGCGGTGAATAGATGTTAAAGCATTAGGACCACACTTGTTATGTAGTGGGAAAGTAGGAACTGGGATTAGCAGTAGAGCTCATTTTTCTGTTTTTGTTGGTTCTGAGACTGAGCTGTCTCACTGAAGTTAGCCATCCAATGGCAATCCTGCCTCAGTCTCAGGTTCCTAAGTAGGCTTATGTTCTTAATGGTGACATTGTTTTTGCTGTTACCAAAGTACTAAGTCTTTAAACTATAAATGAACACTGGGTATCTTTTTTCCCCCTACTACTGGTTTGAATTTAGATCCCTGTGATACTGCTTGTCTATTCTGTTCATGGCTGAGGCTCTACTTCTTGAGTCATGTCTCAACTTTTTGCTTTCTGTTGGTTATCTGGAGATAAGAATCTCATGGATTTGTTTGCTTGACTTGTAACTAGGAACCTTAAAGAAGAGGATCATGCAGAAAGCATTCAATGTATTAAAACGTATTTTCTCCCATATAATATTTTATAAAATTATCACTCTTTTGGAAAACAAATGTAGAACATAATTATAGAATAATAAAAACCTGCTTTATCCTCTTTCTAAAGTTTTTAAAGAATACTCTACAGCCAGATTAGTTGGTTCTCTCAATGTAGACAAAAAAAAAACAAAAACAAAATAATATCTGAATTGAAAGATGAGCACCAAAAACAAGCAAGTACAACAGATAATATATCAGTAAGAAGAGCCAATGAAGAGCTGGCATAGAGGCAAGAAAGCATATAGGAAATGTTAGGAAGGAGTGATGCTAACTGTTGAAGATCCTGATGGAAAAAATTTTTAGTGAAAAGCGTGAGGTAGCCAAGTGATTAGCTGGTGGCAGATGGGGAAGAGAATATTCCTGGTTAAAGAATAGTTCCAGGGAAGAATACAAGGTGTAAAATTAGCTGCATGGGAAGGAATAATAAGCCCAGACAGTGTTGGGGCAGCTGCTCAGGGTGCACAGGATGAAGACTGAGATGATGAATTACACTGGAAAGGATATTATTCACAAGTTAAAAATAGCCTTGAGTGCTACTGCAAGGATATTTTAATTTGGGGTATAAAGAAGATATCATACATCTTCAACAAGTTAGTAAAGTGGTGTGACTTCCAAAAGGTAACTAATGGGATTTTAAGAAGAGATTAAATAGGGGGACCTCTGTTAGAATAAAGCATGGTCAGCATGCTAAAGAGGAATTGTATTCTTTCTTAATAAAAGTGAATGCACAGTATCTAATTAAAATTCCACTCAAGTCAAACCAACACCACCCACACGCTTTTCCAAAAATACAATGTAAGAGCAAGCGCAGTTTATTTATAGTACTTTCCAAAGAAACAGCATTATTGTAAGAAGTTGTAGGAAATGGTGAAGTGGATGTATACTAACTAAATAATGAAAATAAGCACATGCAGGAGAGAAGGTACCAAAATTCAGTTTCTCTATCATTACAAAATATTAATAAATTATTTTGTGCCTTTCACATGGTAAAATACATATTACATATGAAAAGCTTAAAAGATTACTCACAGGAACTCCATGACAACTTTAACTTACTCTCCAATTTAAAACATGTAACATAATTTCAACTTGATCACATTATGGATTAAACAGTCAGTTTCCGTTTTGTGAGACAGCTGTTAAAATTTAGATTTTCTTTTTCCCATTCCATTATACTCAACAAAACAAAGTTAAAGCTAAACTGTAACTGGAAGCTCCTAATTACAGCAGAAAAAAAGTTAAATGTTTCTTCTATGTTTGTACAACAGTTCTTATTATGAAAGAGATGAGGGGCTGGGGGATTTAGCTCAGTGATGGAGTATTTGCCTAGTATGTACAAACTGTGTGAGATGTATTTCTGTTACTTGTATTATGCCAAATAAAAAGCTTTTATAGACCAAAAATAGTTACCCCTAATAAATTAACCCAAACATAACATAGTTCATTTTTTAATTAAAAAATGGCATATCTGATAGAGATCAAACCAAGGCACCTTGGATAGCTTAGGAAGGCTCATCTACTAGGAAAGCCCATCTACCAATTGAGCTACATCCCCTACCCTACCATAGTTATTCTTGTGAGAATATAGTCCTCGTACCATTTGGTGATGCCATAACAATCTTTAATAATATCCTGGAGAACAGCACGGTAGAAGAGTGATTCAGTAGGCAGCTGAAAAAAAATGCAGACATATGGAAGCATAAAAAATTAAAACAAATCAATTTAATACTAGAGACTTGGTACTGTGGTGGATATTAGAAACCTGACTTTGTGGTTAAATATAGAGAGAGAGCTTGTAGTTTTTGTATTGTAAATTAACCAATTCTCACTGTGAAAGTAATTCTATAAGAAAACAGAGGAAAACATAAAATAGTGAATAAGAACGAAAAATCATAATAAAGAATGAGCTAGAGTCCCAAATGGAATGTTTATCAATTAAAAAATGTTAAGACCAGGGCAAGGAAGGTGGCTTGGTGGTAGAGTGCTTGCCTAGCATGCATGAGGCCCTGGGTTTGATTCCTTGGCACCACATAAACACAAAAAATAAATAAAATTAAAAAAAAATGTTAAGACCAGCCAGCCAAGTCAGCCTGAAGACTGAGTCCAAGAGCATATATGTAAAAGTGAATGGGGCTCTGTCTAAATGTAGATGGAATGGAGATAATACCAAGTAGGATTCATAAATTTAAATGAGAGAATTTCAAAAATATATGGAGTGGAAAATCATAGCATATTTACTTTATTAAGGGCATGGAGACTGAAGATAATACTCTTGGAAGAAAGAGAACATATTCTATCATATTTTAAAAGTTTTTAAAAGGAAAGTAAGAGAGGATGAAGAGAAAGACCTGGATGAATATAATTTTAAAGCAGAGGCTTAAAAAGTACTGAAGTATTTATGAGCCAGGCACCTGGGGGTTCACAGCTGTAATCCTAGCTACTCAGGAGGCTAAGGATCCCCGTTTAAAGCCAGCCTGGTCAGGAAAGTTGGTAAGATTCTTATCTCCAATAAATGCAGAAATAGTGCTGTATTTCAGGTGGTAGAGTGCTAATGTTGAGCACAGAGAGGCTCAGGGACAGAGCCTAGGTCCTGATTTCAAGCCCTAAGACTGGTAGAAAAGAAAAAAGTATTGAGGTATTTATCAAAGAAAAAAATACTTTGAAGTATGTTAAACAGTTCTGTTGTTCACTTTTAAGGAATAGACTCTTCATACAAGAGAACATGTGGTAGGGAGGATTAGGTAGGGGGGTGGAGGGATGGGAAGGGATGTGAAGGGGAAACAAAGAAGGAGGCTACAATGCTTGATAAGAAATGTACCATTATCTTGCCCATGTAATTGTAACCCCTCTGTACAGTATTTTCACAATAAATAAAAAAGAAAACAAACAAACAAAAAAGGGAACATGTGGAGTTTGTTCAAGTTTGGTTTATTTCACCTTAATAACGTTGATCTCTAGTTTTGTCCTTTTCCTGCAAACATTATAACTTTATTTTTTTCATGATCAAACAAAACACTATTGTGTATATGCACAAGATTTTCTTTATTCATCCATGAGGATCTGCGCTGATTCTATATTTCAACTATTGTGGATAGTGTTGTTATAAACATGTTTGTGTAGGTACCTTAACCTTTCTTTAGGTATATATATCCTGAACTGGGACATAAGAATCTGTTGGAGATAAGTACCACAGGAGGGAAAATGACAAAGGGAGGAGGTGAATATGATTGAAGAACTTTATATACATGTATAGAGGTAAAACAATGAAACCTACTGAATTTTTTTTTTTTTTTTGGCTCAAGGCTAGTGTTAAGCTGCAGATCCACTTCTGGCTTTTTGGTGGCTATCTGGGGATAAGAGTCCTATGAACTTTTTTGCCCAGGCTGGTTTTGAGCCACAATCCTCAGATTTCAACCACTTGAGTTAGCTAGGGTTACATGTGTGATCCATTGATATCTGGCCTGAAACCCTTTTAAGAAGAGGGAGATAAGGGAAATGACAGAGGGGGTGAATTGGATTTGTATATATTATATTCATGTTAGAAAGTATCGTAAGCAATCTATCTCTTATAACTAATATATTCTAATAAAATATTTTTAAAAAGCACTTTAGTGGAGCAACCACAACTACTATAGTGCTAAAATCACTTATTGGAGGTAGATTCATACATATTTGAGTGTTTACAAGCAAATAAATGAATAATTGCAGACAGGCACAATTCCTACATTAAAAACTCTTTCTAAGGGGCCTGGGAAGGTGGCTCAGTGGTAGAAAGCTTGCCTAGCCTGCACCTCAGCACCACATAAACAGAAAAACATGGAAGTGGCACTGTGGCTCAAGTGATAGAGTGCTCACCTGAAGCTGAAGACCTGAGGGACAGTGCCCAGGCCCACAGTTCAGGCCCCACGACCGACAAAACAAAACTCTTTCTAAACACAAATAGAGACAAAAGCCATTAATTAGAAAAGTTTCCTTCTGCCAAAACAATGACAAAATATTTCTTTTAAAATCTATCTCCAGATATATTTTTGATTTTCATTTTCCCACCTCACTAACATGTTTTCATAACACAAAAATCCCTGTCATGTAACTCTCAGTTCCTTGAAAAAAATCTCTTCTCTCACAAAATGCTAAAATCCCCTTTTAGATATTAACATCTAATCTTATTTTATTGAAATGCAGGGCATTTTGGTAAATCTACTATTGAATGAATAGCACCATAAATTGGTTACAGTTCTTACAACTTTTCTTGGATTAACTCTAGTAGAAGGAAACTTTTATATCAAACTCCTGAAATAGCTAAAACTTTCTCATGCTTTTAAGAAAATTACATGAAATGGTGTTGAGATAATTTATAAATAAATGTATATACTCTTATTAAAAGTGTAGGTTGACAACAAAAAAACAAATCATTTTTTTAGTGAGAGAGCATATACAAATGGAATGCATAAAGAAATGCAAACAGGACAGAATAAATCATTCCCATTACCCTGAGTTAATAAGAGGTCTACAGCTGTTCCATAATAGAAATGGAAGAGAGTTTAGGAAATGCCTTCAAATGCACATTCTTGGAATAACTAGGATTATCCATCCTGGTAAATACAGATGGGTGTAAGTGGGAGGGAGTCAAAATTTCTTAAGCTGTCTGTGGGACTACAATACACTAGATGTGGCTCACTTTAATTTCCTTCTCTCACAAGTGATAAATGCTTTAACAATTCTAATTCTAATGCATCAGAAAAAAGGAGGAAACAGGAAGTTTACATCCTTAAAGCATATGTATTATGAATGCATTTTACAGGTCAAACAGAAAGGGCACTAAGCTGGAAGTCAGGGCTCTGCAATTAATTAAGTGAATATAACCAACACTTTTGTGGATCACATTCCATGAAAATTTAGAACAAAATTCAATTTACTAGACTGGTTTAGAAGCATGAACAAACACTTTCAAAATTAAGACCCACCATACCACCAGTGTGGAAATAAAAGCTCTATTACATAGAGAGCTTTCTTTTCTCAGATGCCTAGGGAACTACTAGGTGACATATATATCATAGTATAGTACAGTATAGTATGTATAGTATACTTATCAGTATGAACTCCAGTAGAGAGACTCAACCTATGGTATTTGCTACCTTACTTCTACTTCACGTTTGTCAGGGGATAACAAATGTAAATAGGTCAAAGGACTGTCTTTTTTTTAAACCTTACTTGATGAGAAGAATTTGACCAGTAGTTTGGTAAACTGTGTAAAAGACCTAATTATTAGTTTCACGGTCATGATAATTAATTATTTGTAGTAAAGTGACACAGGATATTGTTTTAAGCATTTTGTTGTTTTATCCATTTCACTGTAATAAGATAGCTATAAGCAAGGTAGTGTTCTTATTATTACTGCCACTTTTCCTATTTAACAGACCAATAAATGAATCTATAGAAAAATTATGACATCTATCTAAAGTCTTTAGATTATAATATGGTGGAGATAGAAAAGACCACCAGAATATGATGGACACTGGAATAGGATGGAGCTATAATGGACCATAGCAGTCTGAAAATGAAGTGCTCCCCCTTACACAATAAAATTTTAATACCTTCAAGCATATCATCTCTTACCAATTTTTTTACAGGCATAATTCACACATTAAATATCAACAACATCTAAAGAACATATGAATGTTCTTGGTCTTAAATGGCACTTATTAATGCTATTATTATTATTATTATTGTAATTGGTCCTGGAGTGTGCACACAGGGGTGGGGAGCTGTCTCTGAGCTTTTTTGCTCAAGGCTAATGCTCTACACCATTTTGAGCCATAGCTCCACTTTCAGTTTTTCAATGGTTCATTGGCGATAGAAATCTCTTGGACTTTCCTGTATGGGCTGGCTTGGAACCTTGATCCTCAGATTTCAGCCTCCTAAGTACCTAAAATTATAGGCATGAGCCATCAGCACCTGGCCTCTATTATTGTTAAGTTATATTTTAAATTCAAATGAGCATTATTATTTACATTTTGGTAGTTCTTAGTTTTGAACTAAGCGTCTTGTGCTTTTTAAGCCAGTGCTATACAACTTGAGCAACAGATATAGTATACTTTTGCCTTAGTAACACTTCAGTTAGGGTCTCTAGTTGTTGCTTTGAATCAGGGAATACCTTGAAACTGTAATCCTTCTATCTACACACCTGAGGACAATATGAACATATTACCATGCTGGGCTTATTGTTTACATGGCAATCTTGCTAACTTTTTTTTTTTGTTGTTGTTCCAGTTGTGTTCTGTAATCTTTATAGTCTCTGCCTTCTAAGTAGTTGAGATTACAGGTGTGAGCCACTAGGGCTGACTTTGAAGTGACATTATTAATGTTTCTTGAAAAGAAGTGAAAGAGTTTTCTAAAATTAGATTTAACAAGAATAATCTTTTGAAAAGCTTTAAAAAAGCTTTTGGAAAGTCTTGGTCTGCTGTGGAAGTACAGGCTAATAATCCCAGCTATTCCTAGGGAGAGACAGAATGAAGTCAGAGGCTAGTCCAGGGAAAAATTAAACAATGTCCTATCTCAAAATCACAACAAAAACAAAAAGATGGAGTGCTTAGCTCAAGTAGTTGAGCGCAACCATACCTGAGGCTCTAGTACTGAGAGCAATGGGAAGAAATGCTAAAGATTTTCTTAACTAAAGGTGGAAGATAAATAAATTTTATAAATATCTATTTATATCCCACTTAATATAGTAAATATTACATAGACACTATGGGAATACATTAAACTTCTGTTTGCACTTTCAAGTTCATTTGCTATTGCAACAAATGACTAATGAGCCAATATAAAAAGTTATCAAACAACCAACTGAAATATGTTTTAGATTAGTTAAATAATATACTGAATGTTGTACTTTGTTTATCTTTGTTTGAACTAAAACCATAAAAGCCTGATAGCCAGCAACAACATATTTTAGAAATATTTATAGTCTGTTTAATATAATATGAAGAAATGAAAAGTTACTATAAGAGCATAATGTGGAAACTCTCTTAAAAGCTCAATTTACATTTGTGAATGTTCACTTTTAAAGGCCATGTATAGATTTGATTATGCAGTGATGACAAGAAGAGGTGATATTTATTAAAATCCATCAGGCTTTAAGTTCATTAGTAGGTCAAGTTGAAGAGTGCTTGAGAGAAAACTGTCATGTTCATTAGCAGGATTAAAGGAAACATTCTCACTCACCCCTTGGCCAACTGCAACCCGCTCCAATGCCTGCAAGGAAGAAAAGAGAGAGAGAAAAGACTGCTGATATATTTATTTAGTCTTCTATGATTCATAATCATACTGTAAGGGTTCATAAAAGGGACATGCAAAATAATTAAGCGATAGCATAAAATTATACAAACATGGTAATATCTTTAAAGAATGGCAACTACATGTGCATATAAATTAGGGGTAATGCCTAAAGGCTCATATATAGAAACACACACTCCCTGAATTCCAGGAGGAACTAGAAAGCAGGAAAGCAGTGAAATGACTTAGTTGGATTTAACTTTAGAACAGTGAAACAATCAAATTTCAAGCTGTTATGATGTACATATACATGTATTTTTATATATCATTTCAACATATTTCTTATAAAGAACATACAATTTCGTTTCATTATTTTTTAGAGCTGCAACCAAATCTAGGGCTTTGTGCATGTTGGACTGAAGCTCTACCAGCAAGCTACATTCTTAGTTCTAAAAGAAGCTTTCAGCAAACAAAGAAAATGAACTGATTACATCTGAAAGCTCTCTCTCTGTCTGTCTCCCCCTCTCTCCCCCCCCCCCGGACTGGAATTTGAACTCAAGCACTGTACCAGAGTCATATTTTCAACTTCTTAATGCTTCAGTTCACTTTTCATTAGGGATTTGTACTTTTGCCCGGATAGTCTTCTGACAAATATCTATTTACCTCTGTCTTTTGAGTACCTGGATTACAGCTATCATCCACCACATGCTGGGTTATTTTTTAGAATAGGGGATTTGTAACAAAACCCAGGCTAGTTTTGAACCTGGACCCTCCTATCTCTGCCTTCAGAGGAATTTCAGGCATATGTACCATCTGGTTTTCAACAAGGAGACAAAACATGTTAAGAGAAAATTTGACAGGTTTGTATTAATTTCCTTGTCAGTTTGTTCTTTTTAGTGTTTGATTTTTTTGTAATCTTTATTTTCTTTATCTCCTTGTCTGGTGAAATTCATTGTTTCCTATGTCTTCATAGGTATGTATGTCTTTCACTTCTCTCTGTAGGGATTCTTTTAGTTTTTATTTTTCATGGATTTATGTCATGAATTCCTTTAGTTGTTTGTTGTTATTCTTTAATCATAAATAATAACTGCTATAGAGTTCTAAGTTGGTAGTTATTTTCTCAGGGCTTGCAACACATTATTCTATACCCTCCTTGCTTTCAGAGTTTGTGTATACAAGTCTACTGCTATTCTGATACACTTTCCTGTTTTACAATTTAATGCTACTCTCTTGCAGCTTTCAATATTCTTTGCATTTTCTGTACATGGAGTTTTAACTAGCATATGACACAAACATTTTTTTCTTGTGCTGTTTAGTAGCCTAAAAGTCTGAATGTCCATGTCATTTCCAAAATTTGGGACATTTTCTACTATTATTTTATTGAATATATTTTCTATGTTTCTACCTTTAGTATATACTTCTCTTTCTTGTAGAAATATGATTTATGTTTTTGAATTTCAATGGTGTCTCAGAAGAGATGTGTGTTTTATTTGCATTTTGTCTTCCTTTTTGTCTGAATTTTCTGTAATTCAGCTACCTTGTCTTCAAGCTCTAATATTCTCTCTTTAACTTGATCCAATCTACTTGCAAGATTTTCAAATGACACTTTTAATTTGACCTGAGTTTTTCATTTCATGAATTTTATTTTTCTGCACTCATAAATCTTTATTGAATTCCTTTTGTTAAAAAGCAATGTCTTCCTTGTTTCATCCAGATGTCTATTTGTATCCTCTTGTAACTCAATCAGGTATTTACTTGTTACCTTTTTAATTTTATTTATCATACTTTTAAAATCATACTTTTGAGCTTTTTGCCTGAGATCATACGTTCTTTCATATCATTGGAGTCTATTATTGTACAGTTTTTGATTTTTAGAGGAATAATATTGCCTTGTTTTCTCATATTTTTTATGTTTCTATGTTGTATTTGCACAGCTCAGGCCAAGATGTTGGTTAGAGGTTTTATCTAACTGTAGACTTTCAAGTGAAACAGTGTCAGAGTTCGGCAGGACTATGGAATGGCCTAGTTGAGATACAGGTTCTTACCACTAGACTCATGGTACAGCTCAGTAGCCAAGCAATCATCTGCTCAGTACGCAATGGATAATTTCATAGCACCACCCAGAAAAAAGAAACTCTCTGAAGTCTATTAGGTCTCCAAGTGTATGATTTGATGCTACATGTGGATTGAGGGTGAGCCAATCCAGGGTCAGTTGTCTACTTCAGGATTGTTTTCATTTCAGAAGTTTTCCTTGTTTGTGTTGAGAGCTGGTGCTTGTCATGGAAGCGTAATTTTTGCAGATGCACAAGGTCACTGATAGAATCACTACCTGCCTCGAGTTGTATAGCTAATTAGCAAGTGAGTAAGAAATAAAAATTTGTTCTTTGAGTTTTGGTGTACTTATACCTTCATACAATGTAGATTTATTGGAAAAAAAGTTCACTGTATGAACATGTACAACTCAGAAATTGTTTTGGGAATTATCAAATAAAATTGGAATATTTTCAGGGTACATGAAAAATACTTAAAGAAAGCCTCCATCAAAATCAATTGTCAAGTAGAATGTAATGAATACCAGGAGAAAATTACTACATCATTTTCATATGAAGTTAAACAGCAACTAGTCCAAAATAAATTAATCAGCTGAAAATAACAATGAGTTTTCATTTCATTTCATTCATTCATATGTATTCATCATGCAAATTTCAAATTAAATTTTGTTATGGATGTTTGTACAGGATAAACTGAATAAAGAAATAATTTTTTTTAAAAAGTTAATTTGTGTCAGAAAAATCATACAGCAGAGGATGGGTCAGTTCTAGTTGCAAAGATGAAAAAACAAGATAACAGAAGAAATTTTTTCTAGTCTTTCCAAAAATCAGTTTAGATTAAAAACAAGGAAAGAAGTCAAGGTGAGCAAGGGTTAGGATGCAGGTAAGAAGAGAGACATTCCAAGAATAGCGAGGCTTATCAGTGAAGCTCCTTAGAGCAATATGCTCTGTAAATTCTATATTTATGGAATTTGTTTTTCAACCTAATTTTTTGTTTCTTTGAAGTTTATTTTATAGCAATTATTATTTTGACTATATTCTTTTGTTTTTCTAACAAATATGAATGGCCATTTATGTCATTTTGGGTACTTTCACTTCCTTGAAGTTTCCTTTTATCTTTTAGAACAAAATCTAGTATCTACTTTTTAATGCTAGACTTTCCTTTGTCATCTAATGATTCTTGGCAGTTCACTGATTATTAAAATGGAGGTTTTATAAACCTTACTATAGGCACTGAGCTTATGATCAAAGGTTATTAATAAAAAAGACATCATAAGCAGGGGAAGAATACATTCTCTCTACCAAGGGTCATTTGGATATTATAATATCAGTTGAGGGCAATATAAAATGATCAACACAGATAGGTATACAGGAACAGCCCAGTAGAATCATATGAGAAGTATGTATTAAATGATTTTGATGGCAGACTGTACATTCTTTACCTATCAGAGAGGTATAGATCTACCTTGTTTAAATGTAAAATCCCTTGATGCCAATATTTTTAAACTTTTGTTTAGAAAGCTCAACTTCCTTTGAGAAGACTTAACTTTCAGTTTCTAGGAGGTATAAGGTTATCAGTGTTCTAGTACAGAGAATGACTATTGTTGAAACAGGATTCTGAGCAAGTTTCACTTACACATACAATAAAGGAACAAGAAAAATTTCCAGTATTTTAACTCGGGTTAAATTAAGGAAACTTTTTATTTTTTTTGTCAGTCATGGGGCTTGAACCCTGGGCCTGAGCGCTGTCCCTCAGCTCTGCGGCTCAAGGCTAGCGCTCTACCACTTGAGCTACAGCGCCACTTCTGGTTTTCTGGTAGTTTATTGGAGATAAGAGTTTCACAGACTTTCCTGCCCGGGCTGGCTTTGAACCACGACCCTCAGATCTCAGCCTCCTAAGTAGCTAGGATTACAGGCGTGAGCCACCGGCGCCCGGCAAATTAAGGAAGTTTTTGTTTGAGCAAAAACAGATTTCTAAACCATTTCTACAATTTATAATCTCTGCCAGTTACATAGCAACATGAGAAATAGTACAAGAATTGCAAAGAAATAAGGGCTTTAAAATAACTCATTTATCTTCTAGTTGAACATTAAAATATTTAATCAATTATACATCATTAAATATTTTATTGTATAGATATCTAATAATAATGTGTTTTTTTGGTAGGGGGCACTAATACAAAGGCTTGATTAGGACTGTGTACTCAACTGCCTTGCTTGATTGGTTAGAGCTCTACCACTTGAGTCACAGCTCCAGCCTAGATTTTAGTTAGTTTGGAGATTGAGTCTCATGGGCTTTTATTCCTAGGCTAGCTTTGAATCTTGATCTTCAGAATCATAACCTTTTGAGTAGCTAGGAATACAAGTATTGGTGCTTTAATATACAAATGCTATATAATTTACAAAATATACAAAACAGTTACCTTTTCTGTCTGTTAAGAGCACACCAAAAAAATCTACTCTTACAAAGTGTCCAGTATATAATGTAACTGATTAACTATAGTCCTTATCTTGCAACTTCAGTCTCTAGATTTATTCATCTATATAGCTGCAATATTTTAAATTGTTCATGACAATGGGACCACCTACAGTGTTTTACCTCTTTTGAAAGCCAACGTAGAATCAGGAACAAAAAATGCCATGGATTAGGATGTCCTCAGTCTAAGGACGCTTGTCAAATCAGGCATAGTAAAGTTTTTATTTAATTAGATAATTACTTCATGTCCCAGGTATCTTAGTATTTTATTCCATTTCATAAAAATATTGAGACTGAACGACTATTATAAAAAATGTGAATACATTATAGGGTCAGATAGAATGTATTGAACTGATTTTGTATTTTAAGGCTTGGTAGTTGGTCCATTTTATGCAGTAATAGAGAATGATGTGTAAATACTAGCTATGACACTGCAGGAACAATGCATAACATTTGAAGAGCATATCATTTTCTCATAATTTATAGTAAACAAAATGTTAAAATGTAAAATGTGGCATCTGACATATGAGCACAGCCCAAAATAAGAAATTTTGCAACATCTAAACACAGATTTGACTATAGGAAATAAAAATCAAAGCATACCAAACAGGCTGACATTCTAGCATTGTGACCACAGCACCATCTCTCTTCCTTCAAATAGCTGCACATTGGAAATCCCCACTTTTCTTGAGGACATTCTGCAGATAGGGAGAAAATACCTACTATTTAAATAACATTCTTTCATTTTTGGTTAAAGTAAATAATCTAATGAGAAAGCAAATCAGTCATTTAGAAAGTTAAACAGTAGTTAAATATGGAAGTGGTGATCTGCAACAGTTTATTCCAGTTTGTTAATTAAAAATATTAGTTTTGTAAAAATAGTATTGATTCAATAACACCTGTTTTTGAATCAATACTATTTTTACAAAACTAATATTAGTTCTACGGAGTCTTTGAACAGGGAAAAGAAAAGAAAATTTATTTTAAATTAAAGCCTGGAAAATAAATTTCAATAAAAATTATAAAAACTGACAGAATTAATGGAATATATATATATATATATATATATATAAATTTCTTTTAAGCTAAAAAGTAAAAAGAACTACAAATGTGAAAACAAAGAGAAATCTTTAAAAGAAAATGCAAATGAGGTAAATCTCATGAAATAAACTACTATAAAGGATCAAGTAGCATTTTTGTTTGTTTTTGGCAGTATTAGCCTCTTGAGACATAGTCCCAGTCCTCCTCCAGAGAACCAGTGATAAAGGATTCTTTCAAGTATTAACATTTGTGAAATATCCTACTGATAGACTAATATTCAGATATAGCCCTACCTCTAAAATAAGAATATAAATCATAATGGTAGTTGTTAAGGTATTTCTTAATATTATGAGGAAATATTGTTAATGATTTAAAGCCACTGACTTGCTTAGTTCCTAGAGTCATTCTATGAACTAGGTATACAATTATTCCCATATTTCAGATAGGGTAACTAAAGGCAGGTTAAGAAAGCTGTCCATTTCTAAACCTAGTAACATGGCAGACTTAGAATTTAAACCAAGGCAGTTTGAGTCAAGAATCAATGGTTTTAACTATCAAGCTATAAATTTACATTTATAAACAACCTTTTTTACAATTATGGAGAACTCACGGACTCTCCGAAGTCTATACAAGTTGCTTTCTGCCATATTTGCTTCCAAGAACAATTTATACTAGTTGTGTTTTATTGAAGATTTTAGCATTTAAAAGAGACATGAATGCTAAAGGATAAGCTTATAACAGGCAAATCTTATATTTATATGATATTTACATTGTACCAGGTATATAGGCCATCCAGAGATGATTCAAGTATTGGCAATGATATACATAGACTAAATACTATGCTCATGTATATAAAGTACTTGAAAAGTCACAGATTTTTGGAATTTGAGATTCTACAGCTAATCCTGTGCAAAAACAGAAACCAAGGAACAACTGTATCAAGGGATGACTTAATGAAGCAAAAGACAAAACAATGTACATATAATATATATACAAATATGCATGCTTCAAGTAAGTTATACTCTTCAAAAATAGAGAATCTCTTACAATTTAAAATAACAATCTGTTTCTCAATATTTTCTATATCGAACCAAATATCTACAAAGAAAGAAATGATCAAACAAGCTTATAAAACACTGGAATAAATAGATGGAAGTCAATATATTGCTTGAACCAAATCTCAATTTTATAATACAATAAAATAAAATGGATTTGTAATGAAAGGTATAATTAGTGGCTACAACTAGTCTGCAATTCATGTTAGGCTGTGAAGAAAATAGCACTTGCTGAAAATAGGCAGAACGATAGTTTAAAAAAAAACTTGGGCAGAAAAGTAATATAACTTAATATTACATTGAAAAAGAGCACAGAATTTCTGACAAATACATTACATTGGGCCGAATATATCATTTCAAAAAAAAATCTAAAATAAGAAACCAATAACCAAATTATTCTCAAGTTCTTGACCCACAGAAACTATGAGGAATAATAAATAACTATTGTGGCAATAAACTGCAATAAGTTTGGGAGGTGATTTTGTACACAGTTTTAGATAACAAGTGAGTCTAAAAGAAGCAATGAGCTAGAAAGAGGTAATTATTCCATACAGGACACGTGAGAGAAAAACTTACTGCTCTAGAGACATGAGAAATTCCCTTTTGAAGGTAAGAGATAAATGTTTGATCATACAAGAAAATGCAGGGCCTTTCAGAAAAAGACATTGCAGATAAAGATAATTTGGTAATGACTGACAAAATCCTAGAGGCTGTGGTAGAACAATTTTAGAACTGGGAGAAGTGGAAGACATATTCAAAACCAAGTGTATAAAAACATTACCACCACAATGAAGGCCGACATAAGGGTACCTAATCAGAGCTCCTTTGTAAACCTTACACAACAAAACCTAAGACAGAAGGACAGCCTTACTGTGTTGTCTCCTCTGGCTCCATATCCAAAGCACTTTTACAGACTCAAAAGGTCCTAAAGAAATTTAAAGGAACTGTTAGGCTATGTGAAACTCTGACACTGGATATTTCGTCATATAATCATCATGAAGTTTTCTAATAGGCATCATGATTCCTTCTGTGATTAATACATGGTGGCTTTATAGGCTCTTCTAACAAATAAGTGCAAATAAATGACACAGAAGCAAGAAACCCTCAGTTAAATAAAGCCTTTCAGGTAGACTTAAATATCTTTGGAAACAATCTTGATCAGATTATGAATCTCATGAAGAATGAGGCCTCCTGCATACAATTTCCATGGTCAGGGTTCATTGTTTCTTCTACTATGTATTCTTCTACTATGCCTTCTTCTACTATGTCTTCTTTAACTGTGTACTCCTGTTCCAGTCTAGTCAAGATGGGCATTTTTCACCCTTATCAGTGAACCATGTTGATTTCCTCATTTCCTTTGCTACCTTCAAATAATAATTTTTGGATAGCCTTTTGTTTATTCTTCTATTTCTTAGTCATCTTTGAAGGCTTTAGAAACTTGTCAGTCTCTTAAAGGTAGAGCGCCAGCTAGTTCCTTCATACTGAATAATAGCATTATCCACCAAGCTAAGTGTGTCTTTCTTTAGAAACTAAAAGAAAAAAATTATTCCCCCTTTAATTACAAAATTCCCTTTGTTTTAATAGAGGTACAAAGCTTTGAATTCAGAGCCTCCCATTTGCTAGGAAGGCACTCTACTATTTCAATCCTTCAACCAGTCTAAATGAGTTTGCTTTTTTTGTTTTTGTTTTTTTAAGCCTGCCTTGTATTAATTTTATAGTCAACTTCTTACATTATTTTATATTCAAAGCAGACATGATATTCCTCTTCTACTCTTTCTAAATGGATATATTAATTTTTGTTTTAGATCTAAGAAGTTGTGGCTTTTCTTATCATGAGTACAAGGAAAACTTCTTTATGCTAAATAAACTCAATCTACATAAGCTTCTAAAACCATTTTATATTAGTCACAAAAAATGAGGTTCAAATTAAAGAAAAAAGAGAATGAATTATTAAAGATCTTTTTCTAAAAACTGTGAAGTAGGCAAAAAAATGCCCCAGGACAAACAAAATCAGTGCCAACATTCTAGAAAACATACAGCTTACTGAAGATCAGATACAGCTGTCAGTGTGAGGTAATTGTACTAAGAATGCCAAGAAATCTGTTTATTCCATACAAATTGGCACGACTTTATCTGTGATACAAGTTCAGCTGAACAGTGAAAGTAATGTCATATTCCAACAAAAGTTTTTAATCTACAAGTTGACAGTAGTCTACTTATCTCCTTTAAGACTGAAGAGAATAGCTAGACTGGTGACCTCATAAACCCCTTTCAAACTGAGATAGGAAGTTCCTGCAAGTTTCTCATCGACATTGTTAACAATTGAACTGGTTAATAATTGGTAATTTAAAAAAATGAATAAGGAAAACTAACAATAGTTAGTTTTTAGTTTTTTTTAAAGACAGCTTAGTTTTCCTTGTTAAAAACCAGGATATTAAAACTTTGTGAAATGTTAACACCATTTATGTCATTATTGTACTCATATGGATTCATGATTTTCAAAAACTTCACATTATCATCCAAATGCATAATCATGGCAGAAAATCCAAGTATTTGTTTATGCAAAGGCAATATAATTGAGAGAAATATATACAAAATCTAAGCCAAAAATGTACCAATAGAAATGAGTCAGGTTCAGTTTAAGTAACAGACCTGTTTGTAAAGCTATACTCAAGTAAGACAACAATACTAGTGCCCAAAGTGATAAATAATCTAATTTCATTCTTGTTTCACTAATTTAAAGATAATCTATAATGGCTATCGGCTTTATCCATGTATACATCTCTGTAGAGGCAGAAGGAGGACTCTAGTTAGTCAAAACATTTCTACTATAGTACTTTTTCACTCGTATGGCCATCACTCTCTGCTTCTAATACCCTTATGCCTAATGAATATCACATTGTAGGGTGAGAACTATGCTTCCCCCCTTAAAATGTGGGTTTTTAGAAGTGCATTTTACATTACAGATAGAGCTTATCTTGAACTTGTTCAATCTCTTTTCTCCGAGCCTGTGTTCACACACACACATGTAAACCTGAAATTTAAAAAAAAAAAAAGGAAAAGAAAAAGATAGAAGTTCCGTAACCTAGGTTACAAAAGAAAGGAGGAAATTAAAACAGGATACGTGAACTAAAATCATACCAATGTAATATTATTCCTCCAATAAAACATCTAAAAACTATATAAAATATGGTATACAGAATGTGGAAGCCCATAATACTCTTATTTAACCACTGAAAAGCCAGAAATGGAACCCTGTCTCAAGTGGTAGAGAACCAGCCTAGAGTGAAAAAGCTAAGGGATAGTGCTCAGGTCATGAGTTTAAGCCCCAGGACTGGTTAAAAAAAAACGTGATGAAACTAACTTCAGAGAAAGTGAAGAAAAAAAATTTAGTATTCTCTCTTAAAATTCCTATAGGTTACATGAACAAAGAGAGCTAGCCTGAAAAATGCCACAAACATGTGCTTGCAACCTTCTGCTAGCTAATAAATAAAGAAACTAACCGAAGAACCACGGTTCTACACATTAAAAGCAGAGGGCAAACATAAGCCATACTATGGATGTGCTAGGGCCACACCTGTAATATTAGCCTCTGCATATCTACAGTATTTGGGGTGGACTAATTCTGCTAAAAGACTCCTTGGAAGTGCATTGGGAGAAGGTGGGGAAAAAGCAGACCAGGCACAAACTTGTGCCTTCACAGGGGTTGTTTTTAATAAAGCTCACATGAAAGGCAAAGAAGAAACTACCTAATAAGATTACAGGGTCTCTGCCTTTCTCATTTCCTCCCACACTTTTAAGTTGCTGAAATAATCATTTAAACTTACAGTAAAAGTGAAGTTGCTATTTTTTTTTTTTGGTCCAGTCGTGGGGCCTGAACTCTCGGCCTGGGCGATGTCCCTCAGCTCTTCAGCTCAAGGCTAGCGCTTTACCACTTGAGCCACAGTGCCACTTCTAGCTTTTTTCTTTTTGCTTATGTGGTGCTGAGGAATCAAACCCAGGGCCTCGAGCATGCAAGGCAAGCACTCTACCACTGAGCCACCTTCCCAGTCCTGAAGTTGCTATTTATCTCTCAGCTGAAACCTCATTTAGAGAACTGATAGAATACATTTTAATCCAATGCATGTAGTTATAAATAATTCTGTTCCACTGAGTAAATCCATACAGAAATTTTAAAAAAGTAGCACTTTTGTCTTTTGTTCAGTTTTAAGAGTCAAAATAAATAAATAACAGAAACTTTCTAGGAGACATGACTCTCTTGTCTGGCCAATAAAAACTGTGCCTCATATCAATTCCTAATCTAGCCAAACTGCCATAATTTACAGTAATTGAGATGCACTTAATTCTTTTTTTTTTGTTTTGGGTCCGGTCGTGGGGCCTGAACTCTGGGCCTAGGCGCTGTCCCTCAGCTCTTCAGCTTAAGGCTAGCGCTCTACGAGATGCACTTAATTCTAAGGCCATAGAAGGGCTCATTCTCTGATAACTGATGCCTGAACAAAATGTGATTGGTAGCTGTAACTGGTAGAGTTTCATACAGCTGACTTCTACTTTCATGGGAAAAATATCCAAGTTATACTGAAATTTCACAAAAAATGTTTTCTCTCCACATTCTTAGAGAAATAATAGAAATATTTCAACTTAATTATGATAATACTATTAACTAGTTAATCTTGGGAAAATGTATATTCCATAAAGCACTTTAATAAAACTATTTCTTATACTTTTGTTCTCTTAGGGACTACTGGCTCATAACCTAAAAATATTTTAAAGTAGTTTTTAAAACATATGGCATAAATTCAATATTACTAATGACTCAAAGAGACCTTTGAAGCATTTTTGAAAACTCACATTCATGAGAGACCATGTCTATGGTCTACCACAATATTATTGGGTAAACATTCATGCAAAAAGGTATTATTTACATAGTAAATATTATCATAATAGTGTACATGCCAGAATCTTCTACTGTATTATACTGGACTATTAGTAACTCTATTTGCATTTCATACCAACAGCAACATCGCCCCAATTCAAACATACAAACAGAATTGCACATAGAGTGAGAATGAGAGGCAGGTATGTAGGAGATGAAGTAAGGGACACATGACATCTCTAACCTTTTAGGATACACATTTGATATACAACAGAATATAGACAGAAAATACCTTGTGCACATAAACTATTGCTCTTTAAGTGAGTTATTTTAATATAATGAGCAAACTATATAGTGATATATTTCTATTTTGGTAAAAAATACTAGAATCATATAGTATGTATTATAGATACAAAGTAAGATTTCAATCATATTTCATCTAGCAGAATAGTGGCTGTTAATTAGCCTGGAATCAACTTGGTTTTGTCATTGTTCGCCTGTGTTCCTTATCTCCCTATTCCCCTTTCTCTGTGTATGTACATATATGTCTTTTGCCTATCCTCACTCCTCTCCTCACATCTACACACTTATTTGTATCTTACTTATTAATAAAGGTAATCTATCAAAATTCTAGTGGTACTAAAACATTTATCCTGGATATTCTCTGCTTAGTTTAGGTATTTCTTTCCTTGAATTTGTCTAGTTTCAGCTGGTCCTGGTGGTATACCCCATTAATCCCAGCGTACCGGGAAGCTGAAACACAGAATCCTCAGACCTTGTCTCACAACACACACACACACACACACACACACACACACACACACACTAAAAGAATCTGTCTAGCTTCTTCTCTACATCCCATATTTACAATCTAGTTTCCTATCATCTCAGATCTGTGTTTGGTTTGTCCAATGTCTTCATCTAAGATCTTAGTACACAGGACTTTGTTGTGGGTTAATTACACCAGTTTCGGGCATGCTATTAGACTCTGTTCAGTGCTTCTGAGTTAAACATTTGATCTGGACCTTCAAATGGATCTGAATACAGAGCCCACTTAAGACTGTAGCCAAGGAATGTTGAAATAAGTAATATGTATTATATATATATATATATATGTATATATATATATATATATCTTTCTGGAAATCTTCCTCTATAATTCTGTAATTTCTTAAGAATGATAAGAAATACACTATTTCCAACTACATTGTTCACTAGAATTATCTAGGTAGCTTCTTAAAGATACTAATATTCAATTTTTATACCTAGAAATTATAATTGAGAAGTCACAAGTCTGTAGCATACTAAATATCTCAAGTTTGACCTGACTGAGCAACCAGGGTTAGGAAATAGTTATAAAAATTGCAAGGGTAGTCCATAAAGTATGAGAAATGAAAATGGATTGTCACCAAAAGCGAGTAAGTTACTTTTTGAGACCAATGTGGGTCTAGAATTAAGCAAAACTGCAACATAAATCTAGTTAACTTGTATTATTCATACTACTTACTTTTCTACATTTTCTTATTACATTTTAGCTTTCCAACACTTTTCTTAACCTCCAAAGTATTTCATGTTGCATATATCTCAATCCATTTCATGTATTACTCAATCATTTTCTTCCTGCTTATTCTTTGCTTTTCTGACAACCCAAATACCCAGATTTCTGTTCATGTCATATATATATATATATACACACACACACACGTATATATATATGTATATATATATATATGAAGATATTATCATTTGCTTGTCCCACTGAAGCACAGAATACTCTATTTGATAGTATCAGTGATTTACGGTATATATTTTTGACAGGAATGCTTTGCCATAGATTGACAATGCTTGTAGGAAAAGAAAAAAAATTAAATTACTAGTGAAGTAAGAGCTTCTAGAAAAAGTTCTTTGAGAGTAAAAATGGTACCTCATACGTTGTTAGATCACTGCCACTTAAAATAGAGTGGAATACAGCTGGCATTTAATAAATGCTTGCTAAATTGAACTCTACTTGTCATCTATTTGAGTTTTTTTTTTACCTCTTTCCCAAAGCATTTACTTTTTTTTTATGAGGCCCTTCACAATTTCCTTTTATTATACACGAAGTGCCAAGTACAGAGGACTAGAAATAGTAGCTATTCAAAAAACATTTGTTCAATTCAATCAGGTACCCTATTACCTATGTGAATGCAGCTGCCACAGAAGGCAACGCAGATATATTCCCCATATTTCTAGCCACCTTTTTCAATACTCTAGTCAATACATATGACATAAACATTAATCTACATCATTACATTTAAATTAAAGTGCTTAGTTGGGATGATAAGACTAAGTCTAACCTCTAATGGCTCATCAATCTGATAATGTTTTCCTTGGCATGAAAGAAAGTAACCAAGTATGTGGGTAAGCCAATCATTATCACTCCTTTGTGCTCTTCAATGCTGTTCCATCCGACAAACTAGTTAATTTTAATTAATATACATTGTCAATAAATATTCCTTAACCATTTATTGTAACAACTGATTAGAAAAGATACCCGAATAGTGATATAAAATGGAGTGGCAAATAAGTAACTAGTCAATACTTTTTTTCAATCCTGGCAAGCAGCTTCTGTAAATCTCTTTATAAGTAGGATTCGAAAACCAGATAGTAGATAAAAACTGTTACTTCCTGGTTGCCTAAAGTAGTGATGTTCACCTTAATTAGGCTTTTTTTATATACTTGACAAAAACCAGAGAATAAATAAATTACTCATAACCTAAAATTTCTAGCTTAATATACATTAATAAATAAACATCTCAAATAAGTAGGACCATTCTGGGGATAACTGTGGAGGTAGAGTAAGGTGGTTGTAGAAAAAATTATTGGTAGAGAATAGAGTACACTGCCAAAAGGAGAGGAAAATTCTACCCTTAGTGGGAAAGTATTAAGACCTAGGGTCTAGCAGGACAGTCTTAAAGAGGTATTCCTTGGAAAGAGAATATATCTTCAGGGTAATGATTATGTGAAAGAAAGAAGCAAGCAGCTGAAATTAAAGGTATTAAATGTAGGAATATTATCTTTAAATTTACAAATCCCAAGTGTCTATCTCTGTCTCCATATTGGGCCACTTACTAAAAAAATAATCATTGCACCTTTCTTAGGACTGGGAGCTCACAGAACCAAATAATATACCCTAAGCCAATGCTTTCTACAAAAAAAATCTGTGTTATTAATGATTAAAGAAAATCTTGTAAGCAAAGGTTCCTGAATTCAAATCCCAATTAAAAAAAAATAAAGATCAACATGAAGTTTTTATGTCATTTTCAGACTTTTGTCCTGAGCAGATTTGGAGCTGTGATACTCAGATCTTAAGTAACTAGGACTACAGGCATGAGTTATTAGTGGTCAGCTAAATGTTATCTTAATGTTAAGTCAAATCACAATAATTTTCAAAAGGAAAAAAAAGAGAAACAGAAAACAGCAATCATTAATCAAATAAAAATTGTAACACATGGAAAAGCTTTATACCTTTGGGTTGGTCTTCAAACTCTTCAGATAAGAGGTGGTAGCAACAACCCACACTACAAACTCCTTTGACTTCAGACTTAGAAGTAAATATCCGCAGAGTATTTGGAGCAAGATCACCACAGGTATGTAAACCCACCATTAAACAATCCTTTAAAGACAAGAAGAAAAGTAAACTTTGGTAATCCAAAGGAGAGTTAAAATCAGAGTGAAGCACAATGGCTCATACCTTTAATTTCTCATTTCTTTCACAATCAGTATTGGATCAACAGATAGTGTAAAGCAAGGGTTGGCTCAAAGATATGTAGCATGTACTACTAGGCTAAGCCTGTGATGTAAGATATTTATATCCTATTTTGACTTACACTAATGAAATTTTTATTGATAAGCTTCTTCAGATTGCTCATCAAAAAACATACATTGATATAAAAATAAAAGTGCTTCAAATATGGCTTTTCTACTCCTCATACCAAATATTTAGCTTTTCATCATTTCAAATATAGCAATATAAAATTCAATGTAGAATTTTATGTTCTATGGCTGAAGATATGGTTCAAGTTGTAGAGCAATTGCCTAACAACTATAGGTCCCTGAGTTCAAAACCCAGTACCGAAAAACGTATAATGGGCAAAATGCATACATGAACAGAATTTTAGTCAATTTACAAGTCATTAAAAAGTCTTGTCTTTGACATGACTAACAAAAATTTAAGAAGGAGCAAAAGGTCTTTTTCTATATAACATTTATACTCAATTATCATTAGGAACTAAAGTGTTTTCTTTCTGTTTTTTGGTCATCTGGCTTAAACTGAGGGCCTGGCTGTTGTCCCTGAGCTATTTTTCTCAAGCCTCGTGCTCTGTCACTTTGAGCCACAGCTCCATTTCTGGTTTTCTGGTGGTTAACTAGAAATGAGCCTCAGGGTTTTTGTACCTAGGCTGGCTTTTAATGATGATCCTCAGATCTCAGCCTCCTGAGTAGTTAAGATTACAGGCATGAGCCAATAGCACCTGGTGGAACTGAAGATTTGTAGGGAAGTCATCCCTCAATTTTCCAGTTGACGCCCTTAAGACTCAGTAGTCCCAAAGTTGTATTAAGTGTACGATCTTTTTTTCTTTTATGGTCGGTTGTAGGGCTTGAACTCTGGGCCTGAGTGCTGTTCCTGAGCTCTTCATCTCAAGACTAGTGCTCTACCACTTGAGTCACAGTGCCACTTTCAGTTTTCTGGTGGTTTATTGCAGATAAGAGTCTCATGGTCTTTCCTGCCTAGGCTGACTTGCAACTGTGATCCTCAGATCTCAGCTAGGGTTCTAGCAAGAGCCACAGGCACCCCGCAAGTGTAAGATCTTGATGGGAACACAGACATAGTACTCAGTTATTTTTAAATGAAACCATCATGCCCCTAAAATGTTAGTGGTGCTCCCCAACAGTTTACATCCTTTTCAGTATCAACTAAATCAATTTTTAATGTATACTGGTGATACATGTGTTTAAGGAATATCAAAGAACAAATTATTAATAAACCCAATTCTATAAATTGTTACAATATTTAAGAATATAGCCTTGTAAGACACACAGCCTGGGTTTAAGTCTCATTTCAGGCACATGTGGGATTTCACAGGCTTGTTTTAAATTTTCTTATCCATAAAATTTCTCCCCCTCCCCACTTATGCTATAACCCCTGTTGTCACTGTATTTGATTCTGGTGCCCTTCATCTTGCATATAAATTTTTTTAATTTGGGGAGGGAAAGGGAAATAACACAATGCTGAAACAAGGATACAGGTTGGCCCATTATAACAATGAGACATACAAGATACTATGCTGAAAATGAACTTTACAACTTGGGGGAGGAAGATGAGTTAGGGAGGTGGGAAGGAAAGGGATGGTAGGGGGAAAACAAAGGAGGGGGTATTAATGCTCAACAAAAAATGTACTCATTACCTTACTCATGTAATTGTAACCCCACTGTACAGTATTTTTACAATAAAAAATTAAAAAAAATTCCTTATCGATAAAATTGGGGTAATATAGTACCTTAACTCTTCACTTAACTCTTACAAAATGATTTGGTACAATCTCTAGCATACCATACTGAATTTTATAATTCAGTAGATGTTTACCAATTATTTTGGCATTTTTATTATTTATGTTACTTTGCAAATTCAAATTAAGAGAAGTGTTAACTTACAAATCATGTATATTTTAATAATTATATTCAGGAAAACATGAAATTGTTTAAGTATTATTCAGAATGTTTAAAAAATGTTGCATCTGCCCATGTAATCTAGAAAACAAGCAGAATTACAATCTAATCTAAGAAAAACAATTGTCTCTGTAGGTGGCAATACAATATTTATTTGTTGTATCTAAAATTCTCTTTAAAGCAGTTTTTGGAGGATTGTAAGCACCTTGTCCTTGCTGATAATTAGTAGTCTGAAAATAATAACAATATTTATTAGGAAAAGAATCTACTTTCAACAGAGTGAGAGATCATCACTAAGCCGAGAAGACCTTGGACTATAATTTTAACAATCTTTAAATTGCAGCTAGAGGATTTAGCTTATTGATAACTTTGGTTCTAGTTTTTATCTTTGGTATAGGAGAACTGAAATAAATAAAACGATATATTATTCTAGAGTGTGACAGTTGTGACTTTAGTATTGTATATAACATATAGTCTAGAATGTGACAGTTCTAGACTTTGACAGTTGTGACTACAGTGAAAACCTACTTAGGATTTATTTCCTTAAGTCTTTAGATTATTTTAATCAAATAAGATCAC
Source organism: Dipodomys ordii (assembly GCF_000151885.1). Classification (NCBI taxonomy): domain Eukaryota; kingdom Metazoa; phylum Chordata; class Mammalia; order Rodentia; family Heteromyidae; genus Dipodomys; species Dipodomys ordii. Next base: position 19,933,429 of record NW_012267219.1, on the reverse strand, counting down.
ATTACTATGGTAACTAAGCTATTCAAATTAAATTCTATGTTTACAGCATTTTAGTAGATTCAATGATTCAAAAGAGAAATTACCTCCAGATCTTTAATAATGTCACGCAGTTCTGAATCAGCTGTGATGAAAGAGGTTAAAGGTGAATATATATTTGGTTCATTTGATTTTGGTATCATTTTCCTTCTTCCTTTATTTGCTTCAGACATTTCTCTATTGGATATCTGTGATGAAGAAGCTGGCTCTATGGCATTGATAGGCAAAAGGTCAATCAGAGAAAAGTCATTTTCAAAACACAAATTTTCTCCTTCATGTGGTTGAACTTGTTGGTTTTCCACTTGTTTTCTTAAGTCAGAAATTACAGAGCTCGAATAATCTGTCAAAATATCTGAAGTAGCTATCATTTCTTGATTCCTAGGATTGTTGTCATATATTTCTTCTATATCTGCTTTATGTTTAATCTCGTTTTTCACTTTTCTTTCTTTTGTCATTCTTAGTGCCAGTCCATTGACATCTACCCTTGATTGAGTATGATGTTTCCAATGTTTCTTCAATTTCCTGTTTCTCTTCTTAGCTCCATGAGTGTTGGTATTTGAGGAATCAACTCCATAAACTTTTAATCCATACTTCAAGGCCAGAAAGGAGCTCAGATAGCCTTTACCAGAACCCAAGTCGATTACCTGAAGTAAGAAAAACAAATTATAAGATTTTAGTAGTCTAGTCTTAAAAAAAAAAAGTAAGGAAACAAATGTTTTTCAGAATCTGTTATGTTGTTATTTTAATGCTTTTATTTCATGAAATATCAGGCTCAAAACTACAGTGGTAATTTTCTTTAAATTGATATAAAAACACAATTCTAATAACCATACTATAAGAGCTGTCTAAAGAAAGTCACGAGTGATAGTATAATATATTTGGGAAGGCAAGCAAATTGAAGTTACAAAATCAATTTTGGAAATGGGTTGAAGGATATTGTTGATTATCTATCTATATGTCTGTCTGTCTACCTTTCTAAAGAGAGAGAGAGTGGAAGAGAAAGCAAGCACAGAAATCTATTTATCTTCAAAATTTTAATAAGTCTTGGTGTTTCTATGGGATTCTGATGTCAAATAAAAATTACAGGACAGAAAATCCTTCTTTGTCTCCATAGATCTTCTTGTAGGGTATGAAGAATTTTAATTTTTACAGGCCAAGGCACATTTTATTTTAAACCTATTGTCAGGTATCAGTGTCTTGCATAAAAGCTTCATTTCAAAACAAGATTATCTCACAAGTCAGAAACTATAAAATAATTCAAATACAGAAAATACATTTTTGTGCTATTATAATGAGGCAAGTCACTCAGGCCACAGTTTCTATTCATTCTGAAAAAAGTATCTGTAGCAAAGCATTAACAGACATTTTTTTTTATTGTGAAAATACTGTACAGAGGGGTTATAATTACATGGGCGAGATAATAAGTACATTTCTTATCAAGCATTGTAGCCTCCTCCTTTATTTCCCCTTCCCATCCCTTCCTATCCTCCCCGTCCCCCCACCCAATCCTCATCCCCTCCCACCAAAGTTGTAAAGTTCGTTTTCAACATACAACTTGTATGTCTCATTGTTGCAATGGGTTCACCTGTATCCCTATTTAAATGATTTGCTTTTTCTCTTCTCCTCCACAAATTATACCGACATCAAATACAGTGAAAGTAGGGGTTATACTGTGGGGGAGGGACATACAAAGCAACAAAGAAATAATCTTATAAATGTGTTAGAAACAATCTCATGAAAGAAAAAACATTTGAATACATATCTTAGGATTCATTTTCCTAACTTCAACTTATCTGACCTTTGCTGCTTGACTCAGATATATACCAGTTATTGCAAATAAGGGGAACCATGGGACCTATGTTTCTTTGGGCCTGGCTTACTTCACTCATTGTAATTTTTTCCAAGTCTTTCCATTTCCTAACAAATGGGGCAATGTCATTCTTTCTGATGGAGGCATAGAATTCCATTGTGTATATATACCACATTTTCTTGATCCATTCATCTACTGAGGGGCATCTGGGTTGGTTAATAAACATAGTCGTGCTGGTAGCTTTAGTGTGGTCTTGTTTGTGAACATTTGGGTAAATGCCCAAAAGTGGGATTGCTGGGTCATAGGGGAGCTCTATGGGGAGTCTTTTGAGGAATTTCCATAGTGCTTTCCAGAATGGTTGAATAAGTTTACACTCTGACCAACAATGCAGTAAGGTTCCCTTCTGTCCACATCCCCTACAGCATCTAACTGACATTTTTTGTTTTTACCTTCAATTGGTTATACAGTATACAGGAAAATGAGAACATATGTTTAAAAAATCTTATGTTTAAAGGATGATACTGTCAGTCTGCCTTATAGCTTCCTTACATATGGTTTTGACCAAATGGTAAAAATATTAAAACCAACATTTAAAAAATAGCTGTGCTAGAGCTCCAGTGGAGCAATTGGTTAGCGTGCAGTACTTATAAAAATAGCTGTGCAAGCATTATACATCTCAGTGGATGCAAAGAAGCTTTTAATCTATTCTGCATTGTCATCAGTTGTGGACTTTGGGTGTGTTCATGTGGTATATATGCCAGAAATAGGACTTAAACTCAGGGCTTTATGTGTTGTTACACAACTTTTACATTCACAATTCAAGCTCTATCACTAGAACCGTGCCTCCAGTCCACATTTTGCTGATTAACTGGAGGAGGAGTTTCACAAATTTTTCGGATTTAACCTTAATCCTCAGGTGTAGCTAGGATTTGAGGCAAGGGTCACTGGTGTCATCAGCTATCAGCTGTGTTGAAAGCATGCGACCTATTGAGTGTCTCTCTGCTCTCAAATTTGAAAATAATCCTCCTTAGGAAGCAATTGCTCCCTCCAAAACAAGGTAAAAACTAATGTGCTTAATTTAAGTGATAAAATAATAATTTCAGGTGATAAAAGATGGCATGTTTTTAGAAGTGGGATAGCACTATGGAAGAAGTAATCAAGCATCTGTAGTTCAGTGCTGAATTCTATGCCTCCTGAGCATTCACATTCTTTTCTTAATGGTGTCGTCCTTTAAATCATATACCCTCAGATACCAATACCACTATATTACTTAAAGACGTTTTAATAAAACAAAGCTCCAACAAAGATATTAAAGCCATCAACTCTCCAATTAGAAGGGAAGGAAATGAAAAAAAAAAGTAGAAAGTCTGGACAGTAGGTTAGACCATGCAGAAGACTGAATCTCTAGGATTGAAGACAGCCTAGATATTATAGAGAAAGAACAGGCAAGTATTCAAGACAAAGTCAAGAAATATGATAGATCCATTCAACAGATAGAAGACGCTATCAGAAGGCCTAATTTAAGGCTAATGGGTGTAGAAGAGGGCCTAGAGACAGAAGCTAAAGGCTAGGAAATTTATTTAACAGAATCCTAGCAGAGAACTCCTCAAACATACAAAAAGAAAGGCCCATTCAGATACAAGAAAATCTTTAGAACCCCAAAGAGACAAAGCAGAACAGGACATCCCCCCATCACATCTTAATCTGCACAGAACCAAGAGGGCCAACGAAAGGATCCTTAAAGCTGTCAGGGAGAAAGACCAATCACCTATAAAGGGAAACCAATCAGAACAACTACAGATTTCTCAGGAAAGACCATGAAAGCAAGAAGAACCTAGAATAATGTGTGGCATACCCTAAAGGAAAACAACTATCAACTAAGAATATTGTACCCAGCTAAACTCTCTTCATAACAGAAGGACAAATAAAAACCTTCCACAGCAAAAAAAAATTGAAACAATGAATCTCCATCAAACCAGTCCTACAAAAGATACTTAAAGATGTTCTACACATAGAAAACCAACACAAACATGATGAAGGCAGAGAAATGGCTCCCAAACAAAGAATCAGATAATCATAGTAAGAACCCAGTAGGCTCAGCCCCCAAGAAGGTGGATAACATGGCAGGCACTACCAAACACCTCTCAATCCTCTCAATATTAATGGATTTACCTCTCCAATTAAGCGACATAGATTGTCTAGTTGGATCAAAAAGCATGATCCTTCTATTTGCCTTCAAGAAACACATCTTGCCCACAAAAACAAACATATTCAGAAAGTGAAAGGGTGGAACAAAATCTACCAAGCAAATGGCCCCAATAAGCAGGTGGGAGTCGCAATCTTAATATCAGATAAAATGGACTTCAAATTAAAATTAGCATAAAAAGATAAAGGAAATTACATACTAATAAAGGGATCTCTTTTAAAAGAGGATATAACTATTCTACACATCTATTCACTGAATACCAGAGACCTAAATTTATCTAAGAAACACTACTGTCCCTAAAATCACACTTAGATCGAAAGACATTAATTGTTGGGGACTTTAACACACCACTCCCCCAGCTGGATAGACCCACCAGGCAAAAACTCAACAGTGAAACCTCAGATCTAAACAACTGCAACTAGATTTAACAGACATCTACAGAATATTTCACCTAGCAGCAACAGAATACACGTTCTTCTCAGCAGCACATGGAACTTTCTCCAAAACTGATTACATTTTAGGTCACAAAGCAAATCTGTCCAAACACAGAAACACTGAAATTATATCCTACATTCATTCAGACCACAAGGAAATAAAATTAGAATTCAACACCAAAAGCCACCAAAGAAAATCCTGTACACATGGAGGCTGAACAACACAGTATTGAACCACCAGTAGGTCAAAGAAGAGATTAGAACAAAATTCAAATGTTCATGATATTAAAAAAAAAATGAACATACAAAGTATCAGCTCCTCTGGGACACAGCAAAGGCAGTACATCCTACATCAACAAATTGGAGAAATCTCAAACCAACGATTTAATGATGCTCCTTGAAAAATAGCAACAAGCTAAACCCCAATTCAGTAGATGAAAACAAGTAATTAAAATTAAATCAGAATTAAATGAATTAAGAGTCCCCAAAATCATAGAAAGAATCAACAAAACAAAGAGCTGGTTCTTCGAAAAAATTAACAAAATTGACAAACCCTTAGCAAATTTTATCAGAAAAAGAAGAGAACACACCCAAATAAACAAACTCATAGATGAGAATGGAAATATCACCACATAAAAAACAAGATTAAGAACATTGTAAGGGAATACTTCTCAAATCTTTATGCTAATAAGTTTAAGAACCCGGAAGATATGGAAGAATTTCTAGCAAATCTTGATATGCCCAATTTAAACCAAGATGATTTAAACCAACTTAACAGACATATATCAAGCATCGAAATAGAAACAGCAATAAAAGACTTCCCATCCAAGAAAAGCCCAGGACCAGATGAGTTCAGAGCTGAATTCTATAGGTCTTTAAAGCAGAACTCACACCAATATTCTTCCAACTCTTCAATGAAATTGAAAGTGAAAATTCACTACCAAACTAAACTCTTACTATGAAGCTACCATCACTCTCATCCCAAAACCAGACAGGGACTCATCAAAAAAAGAAAACTATAGACCCATTTCTTTTAAGAACATCGATGCAAAACTTCTCAACAACATTCTGGCCAACTGACTTCAACAAGTCATCAAAAAAATCATACACCATGATTGATCAAGATTCATTTCAGAGATGCAAAGCTGGTTCAATATATGCAAATCAAGTAATGTAATAAATACATCACATCAACAAGAGCAAGGATAAGAACCACATGATTACCTCAATAGACGCAGAAAAAGCATTTGACAAGATCCAAAACCCCTTTATGATGAAAGCTCTGAAGAAACTAGGAATCCAGGGAACATTCCTCAATATAATAAAGGCTGTGGTATGACAAACCTACAGCCAGCATTATACTTAATGGCAAAAAGCTAAAGCCATGTCCTCTAAACTCAGGAATGACACAAGGATGTCCATTCTCTCCACTCCTCTTCAATTTTTAGTATTAGAATGCCTAGCAAGAGCAATAAGACAAGAAGCAAATATAAATGGGATCCAAATAGGGAAAGATGAAATAAAACTCTCCCTCTTGCGTTTAAAGAACCCCATGGACTCCACTCCTATGTTACTCAAGCTGATTTGAAACTTTGACAAATTAGCAGGGTATAAAATTAACCCTCAAAGACCAAGGGCTTTCCTGTATGCAAATAAGGAGAAGAGCACAGCTGAAATCAGGAGAGCAACTCCTTTTGTAAAAGCCCCACAAAAAATAAAATACCTAGGAATTAGCTAAAGAAGTGAAGGACCTCTATGATGAAAACTCTAAAAACCTGAAAAAAGGAAATGATCCTAGAATTGGGAGGATTAACATCGTGAAAATGGCAATACTTCCCAAGGCTATCTACAAATTCAATGCAACATCCATCAATATTCTAACCTCATTCTTCAATGAAATAGAAGAAGCAATCCAAAAATTCATATGGAACAGTAAAGACCCCAAGTAGCAAAGAAATCCACAGCAGAAAGAACAGTTCTGGAGGAATATCAATACCAGACTTCAAACTACTACAAAGCCATAGTAATCAAAACAGCTTGGTACTGGAGGCACAAGAACAGAACTGAGGACCAATGGAATAGAACTGAAGACCCAGAAATGAACCCACAGACCTACAGTCACCTAATTTTCAATAAGGGAGCCAAACAAAATAGAATGGAAGAAAGACACCCTCTTCAGTAAATGGTGCTGGCAAAATTGGTTAAACACTTGTAGAAAACTAAAATTATATCTTTATATATCATGCTGTACCAGAATCAACTCCAAATGGATCAAAGACCTCGAAGTAAAAGCAGACATCTGAAAACATTACAGGAAGGAATTGGAGAAACTCTAGGGCTCCTTGGCACAGGCTGAAATTTTCTTAATGAAGACCCAGAAACACAACAAATCAAAGAAAGGTTGAACAAATGGGATCGAATGAAACTTCAGAGCTTCTGCATGGCAAAGGACATAGCAAGCAAGATCAACAGAAAATGGACTGGGAGAAGATCTTCACTAGCTATACAATAGACAGGGGACTCATATCTAAAATATACTTAGAACTCAAAAACTTAAATCCTCCAAAAATAAATTCTCAAAGAAGCAATCGCCCCATTAATAAATGAGCTAAAGACTTAAAGAGAGACTTTTCTGTAGAGGAAATAAGAATGGCCAATAGACACATGAAGAAATGCTCAACTTTTCTGGCCATAAAAGAAATGCAGATAAAAATAACATTGAGATTCCACCTCACCCCAGTCAGAATGGCTATAATCAAGAAATCTAATAACAACAGATGCTGGAGGGGATGTGGCCAAAACGGAACACTACTGCACTATTGGTGGGAGTGTAAACTTGCTCAACCATTCTGGAAAGCAGCATGGAGGTTCCTCAAAAGACTCCACTTAGAGCTCCCCTACACCCCAGCAACCCATTCCTGGGCATTTACCCAAATGACTACCAACAAGGTCATACTAAAGCTACCAGCACAACTATGTTTATCGCAGCATTATTCACCATAACTATGCTATGGAACCAACCCAGATGCCCCTCAGTAGATGAATGGATCAAGAAAATATTGTATACACGCACATACGCACGTGTGTGTGTGCGTACACACACACACACACACACACACAATGGAATTCTATGCTTCCATCAGAGAGAATGACACTGCCCCATTTGTTAGGAAATGGAAAGACTTGGAAAAAAATCATATTAAGTGAAGTAAGCCAAACTCAAAGAAATATAGGTCCCGTGGTTTTCCTCATTTGAAATAATTGGTATATGTCTAGGATAATTTTATCAGATGAGCAGAAAAGCTCAAAAGCTATGTACATATGACCATATAAGATGATGCTAAGTGAAATAAACTTTAAGATATGGACACAAGAGGTCTTTCTTTGTTGTTGTCTTTAATGTACTGTGTGATTTTTTTGTTTCCTTTGTATGTTCTTCCCCGTATGGTATATCCCCTGAGGTCACTGTACTTGATTTTGGTACCTTGTATCTTGTTTATACATTTGTCTAATTTGCAGAGGGAAAGGGGAATAACAAAACACTGAAACAAGGACACAGGATGACCCATTGCAACAATGATACCCACAAGACAGTATATTGTAAATGAACTTTACAACTCCAGGGTTTGGGGGAGGAGTGAAGAAGGTGGGGAAGGGACAGTGGGAGAACAACAAGAGAGGGGGAACAATGCTCAGCAAGAAATGTATTCATTGCCCTACCCATGTAACTACAATCCCTCTGTACAACATCTTTACAATAAAATAAAAAATTTTTAAAAGTAACAAACAACAAGACAAAAAAAGACATTTTAAAAGCCTGATGATTAACAGAGAATGAAATCTGAATGGCACCAAAAATGGCACTATTTTACCATATAAAAATATAGGGGAAATATTCTTACTTGCTTTATTCCATAGTAATCCGTGATACTGAAAATTAGCTCTGACATTGCGTGAACTTCATGAGATTTTTTCATATTCATAAACTCAATTGGTTTCACATTTTCACCTGAATGAGAATAAAACAAAATAGACATACTGCTATTAAAGCAAAACTTAATCTGAGTTGTTAGTTGATATGTATGTTTTCTGAGAATGAATATGAAAATAGTGTAGAGATTCTAGTAGGTTGTTTGCTATGACTCGAATTAGCAAAAAAATAAAAAAATGAAGATACTTACAGATTATTAAACTACCTCAACACAGAAAGTCATTAACTATGAAGAATAAAACCTGTTAAAGTGCCAGGCAGTAGTGGCTCACACCTGTAATCCTAACTACTCAAGAGGCTGAGCTCTGGGGATGTCAGCTCAAAATCAGCCTGGGCAGGAATGTCTTTAAGATTCCTCTTTCCAATTAACCAACAGGAAACCAGAAATGGCGCTGTGCCTCAAGTGGTAGAGTGCTAGCCTCGAGCACAAAGAGGCTTTAGGGACAGCGCCCAGGCCAAGTTCAAGCCCCAGGACTATCGACTATTGCAGCGCCAATAAAAAAAAGCTGTTTACTAAAAGAACATTTTTCTCAAAAGGCAACTTCAATACCACAAAGGGAAAAGGTATTTACGGTATTTCTAATATACATAGCTACAAAAACAACGAAGTCCTACACATAAGAAAAACATTACCCAATCAATAATAATGGTTACAAAAAATGCTACTAGGTATTGTCCAACATAGCAGCTACCAGCCACCACATGTGAGCAAATATTTAAATTATCATGTTAAATAACCCAAATAAAATCACAAATTAAATACCTTGTTTGTGCTGAGAAAGATAGGTACATAGCTAAACAGGAAACATTGCTATCACTGCAGAATATTTGGTAAGACAGAACTTTAGAGTATGTATTTAATAATCAAATTATAATGGGAAAAGAACATATGATAATCAACATCATCAGGTATGTGGAAGTGGGAGAGTAGGGAAGTGAAATGTAGGGCTGGGATGGTTATTATGGCATGATGGCATTTACATGATAGCATTTCAGAATGTCTGGATATAGACTTAATGTAGCATCGTACATTGGGAAACAATGAAGACTTCATTGATAACTTTCTCAGGTATAAGGAGTAGTTGTTCAGTATTGTGTGGAGGCATGTGGCCACTGTAAGACATGATTTCTATTACAGAGGTTTAGATTACAATGGACACATGGCATTCTGATGGCAGATACTAGCTTGGCAAAAAGTAGTAATTTTGCTTAAAATAACTAGATAAGAAATAATACTAAAAGAATTGACTTAAAGGGGAAAACTTCCCATTATAATAAAGAACTCTATTGTTCCTACTTTTACCAAGTGAGACATTATGAACAATTATAATCAATATGAGACAAAATAACATGTACTTCCTGGTAAGATACAAGAAAAAGAAATCGCTTAAATAATATTTTTGTTAAAAATGTATAACCTGAATCTAATCATAGGGAAGAAATCACACAAACTTGACCTATGTACATATTAGTGTATCAGTGCCAGGAAAAAAAAATCAAAGAAAGGCTGGGATGGTTCAAAACTGAAGAAATTAAACATTACACCTAAATGTCATGTATGGACCTCAACTGGCTATTATTTTTAGTTTTTTGTCCGTCATAGGGTTTGAACTCTGGACCTGGGCACTGTCCCTGACCTCTTCAGCTCAAGGCTAGTGCTCTACCACTTGAGCCACAGCACTACTTCCGGTTTCCTGATGGTTAATTGGACACTAAGAGTCTCATGGACTTTCCTGCCTGGGCTGGCTTTGAACTTCATTACTCAGATCTGAGCCTCCTGAGTAGTTAGGATTACAGGCTTGAGCCACCAGCACCTGGCTAAAATATTTTTAAAACTTGAAAAAACTGAATATAGTCTGCTTTTAAGTATCTCTTAAATAATGTTAAACTCCTGAGTGCATTGAGAGATGCAAATATCCTTGTTCTTGCTAGATACATGCATAAGTACTTGAGTGTAATGTGTTATGGTATCTGTAACTTAGGTTACACACCTGTGTAGAAGAGAAATACAACAAATTGCAAAGGTTTAACAAATGATGACCTAGTGAAATGCATACAGTATTTATTGTAACTGCTGCCGCTGCTTTTTTTGTTTTTGGTATTATTTTGTGGTTTTTTTTTTTTTTTTTCTGACACAGGATCTAGATATGTAGCCCAGGCTAATCTCAAACTTGCAATCCTCCTGTGTCTGCCTATATTGTAGGGCATATACTACCATTCACAGTATATTCTCTATCTTTTCATTTGCCTGTCTATCCAAAATTAATAGAATTTTTGATACTGCTGAATTTTAATCTTTGATGTAATTTGTTATAAAAGTTGTGCCATGTCTTACATAATACAAAAAAAAACTGTGCCATTCCTTATTTCTGATGTATTTCTTCCCCCTACGTCTACCCATCCACCTTCCCAAACCTCTTCCAAAAGAATCAGTTATCATGGTCATTAGTGGGTCCAACAAATGTAGGGTATCTGATATTTGTAGTAGCCCACTGTAACATGTTTGAGGGGTAAGAACTATCTGAAATAAAGACAGCTAGGATTAACATAAGAAAAATTTAACAATCTATAAGTTGTACTTAATATGGTAAAGAGAAATCTACTCTTCTATGTAACAAGCTAGCTTATAAGGACTTATAAACTAAGAACATGTTGGAAAGATATACATATATGAATACTATTCCTTCTAAGTAGTTGTAAGGTATGTATCTGTACATGGAAACACACATACCAGTTCTCTGATGTTTATTTCCTCGAAGGGCTATAAGCAACTGTTCAAAAGGAGTACATATTCCTAAATTTTGTACAGAGTAGTATTTTGCAGCTAGAACGAAGGCTTCCACATTTAGTAGTTTCTGTGAAGTTTCACAAAATATTTTGGGAAAATCGGTAATACCTAAAAAATTAAAGTAGAAAAAAGAACATTAGCAATAATTAAATAATAGCTAAACTATTTCTTTGAGTCATGGAGTTTTCTGGCTAATTACTATAAAAAAACCCTTCCTCTTCTGGGGACTATGCCTAGGCTCAGTGACAGCTTTGTTCAACCTTTTTGTCCTCTCTTTTCCAAGGTATGCCAGTTTTTCTCCAAGTGTTTAAGGAAAAAAAATGGTCCAGTGCATCTGTTAGTTTAAAAATAAAAATTATTTTTGTATCAATTAACACAAAAAACAAAACTATTAAAAAGAAACAAAAAGAATCCCAATATATCCTATGGTTAATCTCATGATGACAATACAATGTAAGGAAAAATTCGATTCTAACAAAAAAAATAAACAGAAAACAGCCAAAGACAAAGAAACAAAAGTCCAACATAGAAGCCATACAGTTCAACAGGTATAAACATTATGAGGTGTTATGAAATTACAAATCTATTTACACAAAAGAATGATTTTTTTATGAAACCTGAAAACAATAAAACTAATGAAGATTTATAGAATTCTCAAAAAACCCTACAAACAAATATGTATAAATTAATATCATCTTAAGCTAGTATGTCTTAAGTTAGTAGTGGTAATATGTATCCAATTCATTAATACAATAATTGACAGAGATGTGTAACTTTCACTTTGAATCAGCTAAATAAAAGGACTACGAAAGTATTGTAGTAGTTTACTTAGATATATTTATACATTACATAAATTTCTTGGATATTTTACAAACTGAATTTACTAATATAGCCAAAAGTAATAAAATTTCATCAAAATATTTAGACATAACACAAAGGGAAAAACTCAGTCCAACTTATGTGAGACTCTCAGGTTTAAAAGTAGACTCAACATCCCTAAGTTTCAGGATGGCAATTTCTTAGAGTGTGACAGTATAAGAGTATTAAATCTTAATTTGCAGAGGGACGATTGTAATAGTTATTAGACAGTGTTGCCAGCAAAAGGAAATATGAATTTCTGTTGGAAGAAAAAAACCAAATCAACTTAACTATCCTACTGAAAACCAAAAAAGTTCCAATCTGATCTAAATTAAGTGTAAGTTTCCTCTTATTGACTAAATTAAGTGTAAATTTCCTTTTAATTATTGACCCATCTCAGTAATTTCAGAAAAAGGAGGCCTACATTACAGTAATATCTGAATACCTGAATAATTTTTAAAAGGCTAATGTTCTGATTTACTCCAATAGTTTAAGCCATATGAGCTGACACCAGCTCACACCATCTAGAATTCCATGAACAAAATTATTTCCAATTCTGGAATACAGTTGCCATACTTTTTTTTGTTTTCTAGTGATTCAACATGTGATTTCTGCTTTTAGAGACTGAGAGAGAAAGGGAGATGATCTTGCCACTTCTTCCATCTGGGAAACAAGAGGTGAGAAAGTTAGGTGAAGGCAATAATGGTGTCAAGTTCTCATAGAACTTCCTTATATGTCTTCATAACCCATCTGAGATTAGCAACTAGTACAACAGAAGCCACACTGTTACTCAGATGCAGCTAATTCTTGGATGTATGTAATTTTACATGGGGACAGATTTTTTTTTTAATTTGTTGCCCACCGCAGCTTGTGCATTTTGTGTTGGCTTGATTATTTTGCCCATGTCTCCCTCTACTGGAAGTTGCTGTTCTCCTTTATTACAAGCTTTACATGTTCACTTTACACAGTTTCTGTGCAACCTATATCATTATCCGAAAGAACTGCTTAGTAAGGTAGCTTACAGGATAGATTATAGGTAGGTTAATTGAGAAGTATACAGGGAAGATCATTTCTATAAATATGAAAGAAGGATACCTCTAGTATTTTTGTTTGTTTGTTATGTTGTTATTTTTACACTAGACATGATGTACAAGGAAAAAGAGAGAAGTCACATATACATATTAGGTTATGAAAATCTGAAGGCAGACAAGTGCATATTAAATTTTTTAAGCTAAAAATGAAACAAAATCAACCAATATATGTGTAACATTTATAACTAATAAATGAAAATAAAAATTCAAAAATTAATACCTATTTCCTTATTTGAATTTATACAGCATGTGAAGGAAAATATCTATCAGGGTTCACCACTGTTCATCACCACTACTGCTAACATTTGCTGCATATACACACTATGTACCAGGCCCGGTGCTGAGCCCTTTACCTGCCATATGAAGGTATTATAAGCTCTCAGAGTGGCTACAACTGATTTAAATTTGCAAGCCATTAAGTGGCAAAAAAAGTGGAATGGGTATTATGATTCTAGACCTTGTTCTCAATTCCTATATTCCAGTAACTTTTGCCACCATAGTAAGCAATATAGAAATATATAGAAAATCAAAACATGGGCAAACCTGGCTAAGACATTTCAGTCAATTTACCTTCATAAACACTTTCTTTCATTCCCTAACACCTCTCTCTGTACCCAAAGTGTCCTATTAAATGGCAATTTTTACGTATAATGAAAAAGGTAAAGTCTTTTCATAAGGTTTTTCTCTGGAACAATGAAATTCAGCTGTTCTACATTCAGTTGTAAACAAGAGGACTTTGCACAGCATGAATGAATGGATGCATGCATACATGCATGAACGACAACAATACTTAATACACTTACTATTGGAGCATCATCAACTACACAGGAGAAAGGAATTCTCCTCAGATTTTGTGGTTGGTGTAATCACTGAGGCCACTAGAAGAACTTCAATAGTACCATTGAGCCTGTCAGGGAAGCATAAAACCTCATTTCAGCCTGAAAAGTTTATATCAGGGTGAGCCAGGAGTGATTTAAACTAAAGAATGAGATGTCAGTTAAAATGCAATTATGTGCTACATTTTAAGATAAAGCTGTTATTTAGGTTGAAAAATGGTTAAACATATTCCTAGAATTTTTGTAAGAAATCAATTGTACCATTAAATAATAAAATGGGCTACAGAAATATTTCCTATTAATTTCTGCATTAACATTCTACATGTTTTCAAAAGGCTTAAAACTTAACTGAACATTTTTATGCTCCCCAAATCTTTTCTTCTTCTAAATCTAGTCTTAATAGTATTTTCATTTCTGAAATTAAGTCTTTACGAAATGTCTCTTCTATCCTTAATCCATATACCCAGACACTCATCCATCCCTATGTAAAAAAGTCTTTCATTTGGAACTTACCCCCTCATCACTGCGGTGATTTAAACCCTATTAATAATGAACAGAGCTACTGCAATTGCCCCACAGTTTGTACTGTCCATGTCAATAAAATTTCCACAACACAATGCTCAAAAAATTTTGGCTTTCGTAAGCATGTTTTCTAAAATAGAAATTTTATTTTTATTCATTGCAAATTTAATCAAGCCTTTTAAAGTTCTGACTTCCATAATAGCTGCACTTTATCTTCAGTGTTTGATAATTATGTAACAGCATCTAATCAAAAGTTAAGTTTGTTTACTGAACATTGAAAATTAAAGATAGACTGATCTAAGTTTTAAATATGTTTTAGTGTACAACATCATTCTATAATTTACCAAGGAAGAAAACAGAATACATATTGTTGCTTTAAAAATAAATCCATTTATATGACCCAGTTATGTGCTTAAACTATTCAAGCTTAATTTTCAGCTGCATATGAAATGAAGAAATATGTTATTTAAACATGCAACCCACATTTGGACAGAATAAGATATAATTAACAAGGAATTGACATGCATGCTCTTATTGTACCAATATTAACATCACATTGAATTCATAAATATAATTAACCATTCGAAAAGTATTTTCACATTTAACTACATTATTTATAAAAATGAAATTAAGTTCAAAAATAGAAAAATTTAAACAGTATTTTAATTGTAGCACACTTTGCATAGCTTAATTTTCAGGGAAAAATGTACAATGAAACAAAAATTCAGAAATTCATTTGTTAAACAATAAACACAGATAAAAAAGTAAAACAATTTGGACTGCCTACTAGGTGAAATAGTTGTCATGAAGTAATAGTTCAGTTCCTATTAGCAAAAAATGTTTTAAGAAACAAATGAATTAAATAACAAAGAACAGCGTAACATGTGAGGAAAGGAGTAGCATTTTATTGGGAAGATTTTAAAGAGTAATTTGGAAAGTAACACAAATAAGGCACATATATATTTTTAAAGCTGAAATTTAAAAAAAAAGAAAAACTAGCTGGGCACCAGTGGTTCATTCTTGTAATCCTAGCTACTCAGGCAGTTGAAATCTAGAGGGTTATACTTTGAAAGCAGACAAAGTAGAAAAAGTCCTTGAGACTCAATCTCCAAAATAATCAGCAAAAAGCTGGGCTGAAGTATTGCTCAAAGGTAAGTGCCAGTTGAGTATGCAAGCCAAGTGATCAAAGGCTCTGAGTTCAAACCATAATACCAGTAAATTAAGTAAAGAAACAGAGCCAAAGGGACCTGGAGGTATGGCTCTAGTAGTTGAGTACCTGATTAAAAATGAGCCAAGCTGAGTTAAAACTCCATTATTGAAAAAAAATACTGAACTTATAAGTTGAAAAATAAAATAAACTATATGAACTAAAATCTAAATGAAATAAAAAAGTCAGAGGTGGAAATTAATACAAAAATATAACAATCAAAAAGTATTTCCTAGGAAAAGCTCAGAACATAAGATTTTTATATATTACTATCTCTAGAAAAAGGACAATAATTTTCCAACCACTTCATATGGGAGGAAAGAAGTTCTGATTGGGAAGGATATCTATTTTTTTCATATATTAGTGATTTCTTTCATCCTCCCTATTATAGGTAAAGTTTTAAAGACAAAGATTATAACTCGGTTCACTGTTAGATTTATTCACAAACACTTGGGTCAGTGTAATAATGAAGAACTGCTATTTTTTGCAAAAATAAATCAGGGCATAGACAATCAGGCACCCATGTTTGAATGTCTGAATCATCCATTAATATCTGTGTTCCTGGAAAATTAAATTGCAATTTCACATGCTGAGAAGAAAAAAAGGAGCGTAATGCAAGGCTGATGTAAAGATTAAATGAGGAGATATTCATGAAAACCCTTAACACATTGCAACATAAATGATAAATACCAATTAACCAAATTATCATTAGAATATGTAAGGTAATCTCTTTCCTCCATTTCTTGGAGGCTGTTAAATCCCTATGAGGGTCTTGAACTCTATATAAAGGTAGTTTGTCTTTGCTTCTTTTTGAGGACAACACGAGTTGCTCATTCAACAAACATTCACTGAAGCATTTGATTCTCAGCACTTTTCTAGTTGCTGAGAAAACATCAGTTACAAAACAACAGGTACTTATTCTTCATCAACTTAAGTTGTCAGGCTTTCCTGAGAGTCCAGGGTATTATGAGAGCAAACGGAAGAGGGGTCTAGCTTTCTCACAACAAAAACTTAAAAAAAAACACAAATATTTCCTACTTGCTATATAAGGGGTCCCTATAGTGGTGTTCTGTATTTAGAGTGTGTTCCATGAAGCTCTCTAGCAAGAGCAAACTTTGGAAAGCCTGGAAGCAAAGCAGGAGGCACTCTAGGGGCTGTAGGTATTATTCTGTTGCTTTTCTGTTTCCAAAAGAGAACCATGGTAGAAGGTAAGATTCTTCAAGGCAATTCATCAATCACAGGGCCTAACAAAGACAACAGATTTAAAGCGCATTTTTAAAGAGGCGGGATTTTACTGCTACGGTCTAGGACAAGACACAATAGCCCTAACATTTCCTGAAAGTCTCCTAACTGACCTAGCATAGTATGTTTCTGCACTACTGTGTAGTGTACCTTTCAAATAACTCATCAGGTCAACTATATGTTACAGTTGGTCGCTAGGTTGCCTAAAGGACTCCAAATGTTCCCCATCACAGGCTCAAAAGCGAAAAAAAACAAAAACAAACCCAAACTGAACTTATCAATGAATGAAAGCACGACTGTAAGTCGTTTGATAAACAAGTCTCTAGAAGGCCTGGGCCACGCCTCTCCTCCCAGACCACGCCCCCTGGCCTCGCCTCTCCCGTCTGGCCCCGCCCCTCCGGCCTGCTATCCATTCACCTGCGTCCCTCGCCGCCTCCGCCAGGGGGCGCGCGTCAGAGGGCGGGTGCTCCGAGTCCGCTGCCGACTTCCTCAAGGCCGCCAGCACCGCGTCCGGGGGCAGGTTGACCAGCTCTTCCCACACAGACTTTGTGTAGAAGTCCACCGTGTGTGCGTTAGAAATGGACAGGGCGTCCTTTAAAAACTTCAGCAGTCCCCGCAACTTGGCACGCAGCGTGGGCAGGTCGGGGGTCCCCGGGAGTGGGAAAAAAGCCGCCATGACGCTCACCCTCCCGAGCTGTAGGTGGCGCAAACATGGCCGTGAGCAGACTGCTCTGCCTTCAAGGAACGCAGGCCGGGTGAGTGGAGCTCCGAGCCGGAACGCTTGCAGAGGCATCGGTAATTGATTACTGCAGTCTGATGACGTCTTTTCTGAGCGCCCATTGTAGTGAGCAGTCCAGGAAGTGGTTCTGCGATGGCGCCGGCGAGGCCCGCTGCGAGGAGCCGCGTCGAGGGTGTGGGGCCGCGTCGCGGAGAGATCGGACTCCGGAACGGGAATGGGAGGCGAAAGCCATGGCGGCCAAACTACTCTCAGGCCTTCGCGGGGAGCGTGCGCGAGGGTAAGTCCTCCCGGGTTGGGGCTCAGAGTGCGCGGTCGGCCGAGCGGAGCCCGTGGAGGACGCGGCCCGGGGGGGAGGG
>NW_012267219.1:19914576-19914846 GCF_000151885.1 Dipodomys ordii | reverse complement strand
GGGGGGGGCGGCCGGGGCGGCCGACCGGAAGGATGGTTCGGAAGTGCTGGGCCCAGGAGCCCTGCCCGGTGTTACAAACACACCCCCGTAGCCCTGCCTTCTCCCTTCCTTGGCTAGCCTTCCTCTTCTGTCTCTTGCTGTCGGTGAGCCTCCCTACATCGCACATAAATTGCTAACTCTTCTCTGTCTTTATTTTTCCTGTAACTCGAATTCAGGGCCTGGGCTCTGTCCTTGAGCTTAAAAACAAAAACCAAACTCAAGCGCACTACC
>NW_012267219.1:19911704-19914070 GCF_000151885.1 Dipodomys ordii | reverse complement strand
GAAGAACACTCTAACACTGATCAGACTTTGGTCGAGGACCAGTATTGTGGTGTTCACCAGCTTCGGCCAGAAGAACAAGATAGCCAAACAGTAAAGTATGTGTATATTTTTTCAACCTTTTGCTTTAAATGTGTTTTATGAAAGGTGTTATATTACATTTCATATATAGGAATTAAATTTTTCTTTTTAACACATTTTCTGACATTACAGTTATATTAGGCAAACGTTTTCCTGGAGTCTTCTTAGCTATAAATGACTAAATTAGGCTAGTGTAGCATAAAGAAGTAGTGGAATGAGAATTAGATCAGAGTTTTAGATTCCTGTTTCAAAAATAGGAAACTTAGTAATTAACTGCTACTGTAAAATATTTGGTTTAAAAATGGTTTTTTACAATTACTAAAAATGTGTGATCATAAACAGCTAGAGCTAGACTTTGGTATCTTTGTGTTCTCTAAATTGGGAAGGATAGGATAAGAAGTAAGCCATTGAGAGTCACCATGTTGTATTGTGATGCCAGAGTTAATTCATAACAGGCTTATGATTGTTAACTACCACTGCTTCTATTACTAATCTAGATTATTTGCTGAGGAGAGGATATAAGTTACAATTAAAAGCAAATGGCATAGCTCCATAACACTTTGCATTTATAAAAGCTAACTTTTATAAAACTTTCTACATGCATTTGAAGTAAAATATTCTGAAATCTAAGCCTGCAAGAAATTAAATACCACTTGGAACTATAATTTCTGTAGCAAAATGTTGTGTTTTAAATTGTGACCTGTACTGCAAGTAAAATGAACTCCAGAAAAAAGTACTTGAGAGTAAAAGCAGAATAGAAATTCACTAGAAAAGTAGATTTGAATCATTCTCAGTGGTGATTGAAGTGAAGTTAAATCATGAGACAAAATCAGAAAAATAGAATCATATTTAAATACTACATTTTTTAGGCTAAAACAGGAATAAGCCATCTTTTAAAACTATTAAGTGGTCAAAACTGGAGACTTGGGGAATACAGTTTCAGGTAAGTCAGCAGAGGAAAAGTATGAGAAATAGGAATTGGTCAGCTACCAAAACTACAGGAAATGACAAACAACATACGGAAACTAAGGAAAATGACAAACAACAGATCTTTGGGTCTGTGGTTTATACAACCATTAGTAATTTTCAAAAGATTTTCAATAGATAACCCTGACAAACCTTTCATATAAGTGTGTATGTGTGTGTGTGTGTGTGTGTGTGTGTGTGTTTTGAGGTCATTGATTATGGATATGATTGCATAAAGACAAAATAAAAACTAAAAAGAAACATGTTATAGGAAGTTCTAGAAGAATAGAAAGATACCCACTGTGACAGACTAAGCACTTGTAGGAAGATTTCACCCACACTGAAAAAGTAGAATCTTCAAGAAGAGTGAATAGTCAATTAAAAGAGACCATAGGACATCATTATTGTCTTGGTTAAGGACAGTTGGAATAGTAGAACAAAAGTCAGATATCACAGACAATGAGTGAAAAGGAAATGATAATCAGTGTACTCTGTTTTCTGTTCATTTTGAAACTTGATTAAATTAGGGAACCCGATTAATAGAAGTAACTGTCTGGTAAATTATGCATTTGTTTACTTTAACAAGGGAGCTACTGAAATATATATTGTAGTTACCATATGAGAATAATGAAAAGTTGAGAGACAGTGGACAGAAAGATTATTACTATATTATGTATGCAGAGAAAACAAGTGAAATTCCAACTAGATGACCCTTGGGAATCTAAGACTTTCAAAGAAAAGACTTTGAGGTTGAACACTTCTCTAAGTGGAGACTACATCCAAGGCATGGTAATGTTTCAGGACTAGATGAGATAGAAGAGGCAAGATTGTCAGAGACTTTTGAATTTCTCAATCTTGTCTTTTTAACATCTTACGATCTTTCAAGGCTTTTTCAGTTCCCATGGTTAAATATTTCTCCAAGAATTTCCATTAATATTTTATTGCTTTGTAATCTCAAAAACTACTGTAACTTTTAATGTCATTTTTGACATTTTACATAAAAATTGATTTTTTTTCTTTACTCTTTTCTTCAATTAATTTCCATGCATTTTTAGACTACAAGCACTTTTTGTTGTTTATTTTGGATAATGAGTCTCTTGGACTTCTCTGCCCAGGCTGCCTTCAAACTTTTGTCTGAATCTTAGCCTCCTGAATAGCTAGTATTACTGGCATGAAATTATTATTTTTAATAATTGTACTTTATTTGTTTCAATTTATGTTATGAAGTTCTGTGACTATTCCAAAGAAAAATAAAAAGAAAACTTCAAATCAGAAAGCAAAAGAAGAATATGAACAGATACAAGCTAAGCGTGCTGCTAAGA
>NW_012267219.1:19879681-19909864 GCF_000151885.1 Dipodomys ordii | reverse complement strand
TGAGCAAAAAGACTAAAAAGGGCCAACCAAACTTGAATTTACAAATGGAGTATCTTCTTCAAAAAATACAGGAAAAAAGTTAGGCATTAAAGGTTGAAGTAGTTCTACTGCCTCTTGGGCTCTTTTGTGCACATACTGGTACGCCTCTAAGCAGTGGGCTTTATAGTTAGCAAAGCTGAATTATTTTGCAGATGTTTGTGTTCTTGTTAAATTTTCTGTATATGTACTACATGGTAGGACTTGCTTCTTATTTATTTACCTCTGAAGGGAGGGGGCTTGAAGAGCTTAAAATCCTTTAGTTTGGTAGATAAGCTGAAACTTAGAATACTTTTGTACTATACATAAAATTTATATGAAATAAAATGTTTTTAAAATAGCAAAGCTTTCTGTGAATTATTTAAGTGATATAGATTGTTTCAGTTTAGTATTCTGCCACAGTGTAAGGCTTTAAATTCATTTTACTAAGCCTATTGTTTATTATTCATTTAATAAGCCAGTGCCTAGAACACTTAGCTAATCCTGGTTGAGATCTAGAGGTAGTTCAAGGCCAGCTAAGGCAGAAAACTAAACTCCCATCTCCAAAGTAACCTGCAAAACACAGTCTTAGAGACAAGGCTTAAGTGGTCCTGAGTTCAAATCCCAGTACTGCCTAAATAAATTCATTTTAACAATGAAGGAAGGGAAGACTCCTCTGAAAGTTATTTTAATGTAACTATATCCTGTAGGACAATGGATTTTCCAGAATCCTGAGCACCAAAATAATATTTTGTCTTTACCTTCATAAATAGTTTGAAGTCAGGCATGGTGGAGCATGCCTATAATCTCAACAAGCGGAGACAGAGGCAAGGGAAATGGTAGTTTAAAGTTAGCTTGGGCTATATACAAAGTTCAGGCCAACCTGAACTATGTCATGAGACAATTTTTCCAAAACAACAAAAAAGTAGTTTGACTTAAAACAGTCTACAAGCATTCTCTTAAATGAAGTGCCTGGCTTATTAATGAAAAACCTTTTAATTGATGGTAGAAATACAGTAGGTTCACAGTAAAATGAATTAAGCTTTCTAGATCCTATGGGAATAGACCATAACTGTAATTGTGTAATGTCTTTGTTAACCTTGTCAGCTGAGAGAAATAACTTTCCCTTGAATTGTAACTCCAGGAAAATAGAGGCTGAAGTGTAGTTATTATAAACAAAAGGGTCATATATTAATAGTTGTAAAAATTTTATAAATAATGGCAAATACAGTTTGAAATTAAAGTTTAGGGAGTTTTGCCCTCCACTAATTTCATTTGAAAGTATTCTAGAAGGTGCTTAGAGAACACTTAAACTTATTCTTGGGTTGAGGCTCAAGTGTTAGTGCATTGGACTAGCAAGCATGAGTTCAGTCAGAACCACCCAAAAAAGAAAAAGCTTAAAAATGTGTTGTACATTGCTTTGCATGACCTATGCAGAATGCAAAAATCTAGCTAGGCTGTACAGACAGTACATGATTATTCAGAGTATAAGATTTCATTGTATATAATATTTCATTCAGGATATTTGTTCATGACATGAAAGGGAAAAGTTCTTTAAAAAATTATATCTAGAAATCTAGGAGAGCGTGTGTCAAATAATGGAATCCTTGTGCAACTACCAATCCATGCGACATAAAACAGTGAGTGTGGGGGCTGGGAAGGTGGCTCAGTGGTAGAGCGCTTGCCTTGCATGCCTGAGGCCCTAGTTTTGATTCCTCAGCACCACATAAGCAAAAAGAAAAAAGACGGAAGTGACGCTGTGGCTCAAGTGGTAGAGGGCTAGCCTTGAGCTGAAGAGCTGAGGGACAGCACCCAGGCCCAGAGTTCAGGCCCCACGACCAGACCCAAAAAAACAAACAAACAGTGAGTGTGGTAGAAAATCACCTAAGGAATTTCATAAAAACACCATATATCAGGCCAGTCACTGCCTTAAAGAAGAGATTCTATCTGAAGAAATGAAAGGAAATTTCTTGGCATTTGAGAAAAGACTTCAAAGATTGTAAAAGATTAAAGGTGAAATAAGGAAAATTACAAAGGGAGTAAAGCAAAAACTTGGGATATTTTATAATAAAGAACAATTGTTAACAAAATGTGATAATAAGGAGAGAGACTGTCATTTCTGATATTGCCATCCATAAGGAAGAGACACCCATTAGCTTAATGATCAGTCTCCTGATAGTCTTGTTTAACTTAGGGCAGGTATCATAACTTACCAAAACAAGCTGGGAAGGACTTGAGCTATGCTTCCTTTCTTCCCTTCACTTTTCTTTTTTATTCTTGAAATGGTTACTCTAGCTGACTGCTTAATTTCTTCAAGGAATCCTGCCTCCCAGCCTCCCAAGTAGCTGAAACTAGAGGCACATACCACCATACCTGACTAGAGTACACATACACATGGTTGGTATTTTCCTACTACAAATTGTAAAAGATAAATTCTGTTGAAAAAGGGTCAGAAGAGGAAGAAGGATTAGGGAGAAATCTGTATTTTGGGGTGATATAACATCTAAAAATTAGTGTGTACTCAAGATGTACATGGCTTGTTAGCATGTGCAAGGCTTTACATTTGACCTATGGCACTGCACATAAAGTAAAATTTGTACCTTATATACTATGTCCACTGTATCAACATAAAACTTGGAGTACTATGTACAAGAGAAGAACCTATAGTTTCAGACTAATGTGTACATTGGAGTTTTGATATTGGTAGTTTATAGCTTTTATTGATTTATGTTAGAGTTTTCAAGTGTGAAGTAGGCTTTTAATTGCTATAGTTTTAGTAAAAGTCTTTAAAACATGAGATGTTGGAGTAGCTCTGTACAGGAAATCAGTTCTTTCTAGAGTGCTAAATGGCCTTAAATAAAAATGTGCAGGTTCACCAAAAACTAGTGTGTGGAAACAAGTGATTTGTGCTTAATAGGCTTCAAAAGGGCACAGGCATGGGCAGTGATCATCACCCAAATACTGGAATGGTTTATCAGCAGATGTCAGCCAAGGCGAAGAGGCTTGGCAAGCTTCCTTGACTGTGATTAGCATCATGAAAGGCTGTGGCTTGAGTCACTAGCCCCAGAAGCAAGCTGCTGTTATTTGACCTTGACCTACGTTAGACGCATATATGTATGAGTCAGGAGTCTCATCTTCAGAGGGCTGGAAGACTAGAAAATGCAACAACTTAATGATGTGTTCTGAGATACGAAGGTATTAACTGTCAATATTTGGTTCTTTTAAATTTTAAGGCTGGTGCCTGTATGCAATACAGACCTGCAGTTAGTGAATTGAAGTGCTAAAGATTTGAATATAAAGAGATTTTGATCATTCTATGTAAACGGAATGTCAAGCGTCAGTTCTATACTTAACAAGATCATAGAATTGCAAATAACTGCTCATCAGAAGATAGTGTGTCATATTGGATGATGATAAACTCAACTTATTGTAAACAAATACCTTTCAGTTTAGTTCTAACTGTACATGTGGTGTGAACTGCATTCTGATGAGGCTGAGGTCATTACCAGCTTTCACCCTACCTCTGTTACATGAGTTCTGGGAGTGTAATTTTGTATAAGATAATTGCCTTAAATTTAAGTTTGGGGATTATGATACCAGTATTACTATATTGAGTGTTTTTATTACCTTTGGATCTTTTAAGAGTCAAGTTGTAGCATGCTTAATGTTGAATTAATTTAACTCAAGTAATGCAATGAGTCATACTCATTTTTTTTTTTTTTTAAGAACAGTCTGTAGATGCTTAGGAGTCTACCTAAGCAATGAGAACATTTCTGGCTAGGAGTGGTAGGAAGTAAGAAACTGGGGAGAACCTTTTTAATGTCCCTTTGAATGTTAATGATAATTAAATAAACTTCATTTTTGTCCAAGGAATTTGAGAAAAGTAAAAGAGTAAAGGTTCATTCTGACATGTAACCAATGAAGGATTCATGTAGGGACACTTTTGTAAATATTACTATAGTCATCTCATATGAAGTCTAACATTTTTCATGAATACTCATAAAGAAGAATTCAGTGAATCCATTCATTTCCTCAATTATGTTGAAGTATATAATTCCTAGCTCACAATATAGATTGAGCTCTAATGTGATGCCCTTTGGTTTCTAAAATAAGATGAAAACATAAAACTTGCATTCTCCAGAGTCACAGTATATGACTGTTTAAACTGCATCTGGATGTTTATAGCTGCTTTCCTGATAATTTGTTTTATAGTGATTCAACTAGATATGCTACATATTAAAATTCATGTCTTTTATGCTGATGTGGTATTAGTGCATCTTATCAAGCTTTGCATTCAATTGCAAAAAATAATATGGATATAAAAATAGGGTCGCTGTTCCTGTTTTTTCTTTTGCTGTAAATTAAAGGAAAATGAACCTTTTATAAGATAGGAACCTCTCCATGACTTTGTTCTTCCTATTACTTCAGCTTCTCCTGCAGGTTTTATGTATACAATCTATGTTTTATTAAAATTCCTTTGACTCAAAGCATGAAACCATAATGCCACACTGGGAAGAATCAACATTGTAGATAGGACAAGATATCTTAGATGTATGTTTAAGAGATT
The DNA here is from genome assembly GCF_000151885.1 of Dipodomys ordii. Lineage (NCBI taxonomy): Eukaryota > Metazoa > Chordata > Mammalia > Rodentia > Heteromyidae > Dipodomys > Dipodomys ordii. The sequence continues at coordinate 19,905,282 of NW_012267219.1, read as the reverse complement.
AAAGTGAATAGGAGTTGGTATTTAATTGAAACTGGTACAAAGTAGAGAAAGGGAAATCTTGGATTAATTCCCAACTTATATTTTGTGTGCAAAATAGGAAAATAGAGTTCTAAGCACACTGGTTGTAGGTGTGGGTAGTGGAGGTTAAGAATCTGCAAATGCACCAGGTCTAGAACTGTAGGATTCTTTATGGTTTCCCTACATCTTACTTTGCCTGTGTGAATAGTTTGTTATAGAACTTCTATATTTTGTTTGTCATCTGCTTCCTGCCAAGATCTTATAATAATTGATATATTAGACATGGCCCCAGGAAATAGGACCCAAATTTGGGAACAAAATTGCTCACGTATTTGAAGGCTGTTAGAAATAAATGAGATACAGATCAATCCTGATGTGGTGATATTTAAATGACCATAGATATTGGCATGAGTACAATATATGAGCAAGATAAGGATTGTGCTATAAGTTATCATGAAACTTTTTTAGGACAAAAAGTATGATTAGAAAATACTCGTTGACACTTTTCTCCTGGCTAAAATAGTGTAGATATGGAAATGGCAAATTAATAACTAAAAATATCTGGGATCCATGAAAGAAAGACTAAAAGAGCAGTCTTGAATACATTTCACTTACGGAGTTAGAAAACTTCATTTGGCTAAGAGATCAGATATGACTGAAGCTATTCTATGTCTGACTGAGAGGTTGCAGAGTTTTAACCTCAAATAAGTTCTCAGTCTTTGTTGGGAGTTTTGTTCATATTGAAGGGCCTGGAATGGAATGTTGAGACAGGAATTTTCAAGCAAGATGGACAAGCCTGAGAACTTCAATATTACTTTGACTTTCATCATCAATTTCCTCAAATATAAGATATACAGAAAAAAAAATGACTGATTTCTTCCACATGAAATGGTTTATGGACTAGAGGTGTGGCTCAAGTGGTAGAACTCCAACTGTGAGCAAGCATGGGAGAGGGCAAGGTCCTGAACTCAAGCTCCACAACGAGTACAAAACCAAACAAAAGCCTTTAATGACTATACTTTCCTCACCAATCATTGTTCCTCATTATTAGTGGACTTCTGGTTGCTTTCAGACACAGAATATGTGAAAAGTACAAGGACTACACCGAGAAGAAGTAGCTCCCACACCCTGGGTATTTTACCAGTCTGTATAGAGAAGAGACTAAAACCTTGAAGTGTCAGAGTGGACTGGAAAAGATTAGATGAAGGAGAACAAAATGTAAGATGTGATTAGACAAATAATTAGCATGAATATATTCATTCAGGGTATGTAATTTAGTATACTGACTGTTCTAAGTGTGTGGGCTAGATGGATTTTATAGATTAACAAGAGAAAATCTTTGGGAGGTGATGCAAGCTTTCTAGCCCCTGATTGTGGTAGTGGTTGAACAACTATATTAAAGTTAGTAAGCCATACCAAATGATATATCTGAATAGGTAAAATGCATGGTATATAGATTATGCTTTGATAATGCTATTTTAGAATTAGCATGAAAAGAAAAATACAGCTGTGAGTGTAGACTGTTTGTTCTTTTTTTAAGTTTTCTTATGATTTGTAACCATCTCTTTTCCTTCAGACTACTAGCTCAGACACACAGCAGATCCCTTATTTCTTCCCCATGAGATTTAAGGTATTTAGCCCACTAATGGTTCTTACCGCTCAATAGTGCTGCAGAATCACCAGGAGAGCTTTTCAAAAACACTGGCACAGAACAATCCCCACTTCCAAGGTTTGTACTTAATCAGCTTGAGTGCAGTATGTTGTTTGTTTGTTTGTTCTCTTCTTGATTCTAATGAGATGCCAAGGCTGATAGAAAGCACTGCACTATTTTTCTGGACTAATTTGGAAGCTATTGAGGGAATCAATCAATGCTGTTGGCACCTGTGTGATCAAAGCCAGCCCCAAGGAAGTATGTGAAAAACAAGTGTGTGTGTGTGTGTGTGTGTGTGTGGAGGGAGTGGGGGGGGGGCAGTGTGGATAGGTTTTCTTCCTGTCTTCCGTAAAGTTGTGGAGATGGGGGTTGCATCACCCATCTGTGAATTTTCTCATACACAAGTGTACATTGAATATTGTCCCTCACTCAATACTGGGAGTTCTCTTGTTAACTCTCCCTTAGTCCAACTGGATTTCATGGTTATATATTACTGAATGGTTAAAGCTTCTATTTGCTTTCGGAGGGAAAAAAAAGAAAAACCCAGGAGAATTAACAAAGAGCCTATGACCTGAATATGTGAATATACCATATGACCTCAAAGATACACATATTTCCTATTAACTCTTTTTCTGTAACTTTTATTTTTTAATTAAGGTATTGAATTAACCTGATAACATTTGTTGCAACTAGCAAAAAAAAAATTCAAAGATGCAAATGTTAAAAAGTTAAAATTTGTCCCTCTTTGGCTATGTCCTACTCAATGGAAGGGTCTACTCCATTCCTTCCATTTATTTTCAGCTCACACAGACATGAACAATAATATGCAAATATCATATCATTGTTACGCTTCTCTTTTCTTACGTTTCTTCTTTCTCTTTAAGATAGAGTCTTACTATGTTCAGCAGGCTGGCCAGGACCTGGCTGGTCTTGAAATTAAGATCCTCCTGCCTTTCTTTGCCTCCTCAGTCCTGGACTTACAGAAGTACAGTTCCATAGCCAACGGTTACTGCTTTCTATCATTATTCATCATGATTCATCATAGTGATTCATCATGTCCAAAATATATTTCTCATCAGTGTGTATATACCTAATCATATTCTTCCTTTATATAACTATAAAATGAGATCACTGTGGTAAAATTTATGTTTTTCTTAGATATTTGAATGGTCTCAAATTTTTGCTACTCAAACATATATCTTAAGTGCCACTACATGTATATTTTTGAATAATGATTCTTTTATTTTTGTATTTTGCTTTGTGTGTGAACTCAGGACCTGAGTGCTGTCTTTAAGCTTCTTTTGCTCAAGGCTAGTGCTTCACCATTTGAGCCATAGCTCCCTTTCCTGAATTTTGCTAGTTTATTGGAGATTCGAGTCTCAAGGACATCCCAGGCTGGCTTAGAACCACAATACTCATACCTTAGCCTCTTGAGTAGCTATGATTATAGGCAGGAACCATTGGTGCCCACCTTGATCCTTTTACTTTTGTTAGATCTATACCCTCAAGGAGGATTGCTTTATCAAAGGCTTTTCATATGTGTTTTTTCTTCTACTTTATCTTCCTCCTCTCTGTTCCCTTCCTCTATCTTCTCCTCATTCTCTTTCTTTTTCTTCTCTACAGGGTCTCACTAACTAACCTAGGCTGTCCTTATACTCAGAATATCCTTCTGCCTCTGCCTCCTGATTTGCTGGGACTATAGACATGTACTACAATGTCAGGCTTAGATGTCTCCTATGATTTTTCTCAACACAAGTCTTTGCTATATTTATTGTTTCTTTTCCTTTCTTTCTACTTTACAGAAGTTTTTTTTTAATATTAGGGAATATATACATTTATTTTATCTATTGAAATATTGAACAATAATCATTTGCTATTTGTGGTATATTCCTCATGAAAATGAATGTGTAGTTATTATTTTTTCCTTTAAGACCTTCTAAGTTTCTTGTTTTGTTTAGAAAAACCTTTCCTATTGAAAGATAAAATTCTTCAAAATAGAATGTAGTTGTGGAGATGGGAGGGAAGAAAGGGTCGGGGGAAAAACAAAGGAGGAGGCAACAATGCTTGATAAAAAATGTATTCCTTACCTTGCTCATGTGATTGTAACCCCTCTGTACAGTATTTTCACAATAAAAACTTATTTAAAAACATAAAAAATATTCAAAATATCATTGCGATGCTTATGTTCATTTCACAAATATCTTTTAAATTTAAAGTTTCAAAATTCCTTCTAAAATTTAGTTTTGTATGGGGTATGAGGTAGAAATCTATATGCTTGGTTTCCTTCATAAATATAACCAATTTTGTTGTTATTCATTATTAATAAATTCCTCATCCATTCCTTAACCAAACTGTCATGTTTGTAATTTACTGAATTCTGAAATTTGGATGCGTCATTCTTTACTATGCTTATTTTGGCATCCCATCTGCCTGTTTAAACTTTTAATTACTGTGCTGTCTTAGTGCTTTCCTTTCGATCTTCACATCTTATGACACGAAGCTGTATTTTAAGAATAAAAGAATTTAAAAATGCTTACTTTATGTGAATTGTTATCACAGCTGAAGTATTGATGTAATATTTTAAAGTGTTATAAGCATTTCTGTTTTTCTGTGTTTTATTCATACAAATACAGGAATGTCCATTACTCTTCTAAAGCCAGTAGAGGGAGTACAAGACAATGTTTTGGTAGTGAGGAATTAAATTTGTTTCTAAAGTGTTCTTTTATGGGTTTATGGAATGGATTGAAGAATTCAAAATATTTATTCATTCCATTATTATTTTTAACATTTTTATTTAATATATATTTTTATTGTAAAGATACTGTACAAAGGGGTTACAGTTACATGAGTAAGGTAGAGTACACTTCCTATGGAGCATTGTTACCCCCTCCTTTGTTTTCCCCCTACCATCCCTTCCCTCCCCACCTCACCAACTTCTCCCGCCCCCCACCCCAAATCTGTAGTTTGTTTTCACAGAGTGTCTTGTACATCTGAAAGCTAACCTGAAATAATCAAAACTTGCCTAAATATTTTATAGGCTATCCATAAGTAACTGAATTTAGGGATGAACCTAAATCTTTAGAATGAGGGGCATTTTTGGCATAAAGTTAGTTTTTGTATACAATGTAGCTAACATAAAACAGAAATAATGTGTGCAGTGTAGTAAGTTGATTCCTAGTTATTTGGGGGGGGGGTCACAGCTAGGGAAAAATTCAGAGAAACAGCTATGTTATTGCAATTAAAGTTTTGTTTGCAGCCTGCTGTTCTTTGCTCTTATAAATATCAGAATGATGAAGATTGCTATGGAGTAGTAAATGCTTCACTGAGCCCCTCAATGGCAGTAATTCAATCAAGCAAAGGTTACTGAAGCCCTGAGGGACACTTGTTATGTGATAGCAGAGGTAGACCTGATTTTGTTGTACTGAACATTTTATTTTTAAGTAGGAAGCTGAGTGTTAAATTTAATGTTCTATTAAGGTAACTCTATTACTCTGAGTTTGATATATCCATTTCATTTTTTGTTCTAGAAGTAATCGTGTTGTGAAGATATATTAAATGTTGTGTAAGTATGTATATATGTGTATGCAAATCTGTAATAATGTGACATTCTGTTATATAATCTTTTATGAAGAACAATATTTTAGGAGTAAACAAATAAAGTGATGATCTAAAAATTTATTTTAATACCAAAATTTCCCAAATACATGATGGTTTAGTGTAGAAAGAATTAAAAATTTAAATATCCAGAGTAATAAATTTAAAGTATTATCATTGAGGCTATTTTTCATGCTTTTCTTTCAAATATTTTATACAATATGAGTGATTTGAGCTTTGTATTTTGCTAATAAAGCAAATTTACCTTTAAATTTCTGATTGTAATTTATGAAAATACATATTCCTATAAAATATACCCATTTGAAAATAGAAAATATTCAAAACGCTTGGAAAAATATATTTGTTCATGTTTTCCTGGATAATTAGAAATAATTTAGTATTACCTTAATGTAAATCAAAGAAGACAGATGTATTTTATTACATAAACTTAAATTATTTCTGCATATCAAACATAACACACATGTCCAAACTTTCAAAAGAAATGTGCACAAGGTATTAAATATAATACAAGACAGAATAAACTGTTATGATTTATTGAACACTCTTTCCCAATGCAATATTTAAAATGAAAACATTTTGATTTTAAAAATAGAAGCATTTCTTAAATACACAGGTTTTTTTTTTTTTTTTTTTTTGGTCTGGTGATGGGGTTTGAACTCTGGGCCTGGGCGCTGTCCCTCAGTTCTTCAGCTCAAGGCTAGTGCTCTACCACTTGAGCCACAGCGCCACTTCCGGCTTTTTTCTTTTTGCTTATGTGGTGCTGAGGAATCGAACCCAGGGCCTCAGGCATTCAAAGCAAGCGCTCTACCACTGAGCCACCTTCCTAGCCCTTAAATACACAGGTTTACTAAATGAATAAAAGACATATTCTCAATAGAAAATGAAAATTTGAAGGTTTTTTCATTTTTGCCATACAATTTGGCAATTAAAATAATAATATATAAAAAATGTGAAAATTTAGCATAAAAATTTAATGCAAAAATTTAGAGAAGTAAGGGATGTGAAGGGTAAACAAAGGAGGAGGCAGCAATGCTTGGTAAGAAATGTATGCATTATCCTGCCCATGTAATTGTAACCCCTCTGTACAGTATGTTCACAAATAAAATAAAATTAAATTTAAAAAAATTTAGAGAAGTAGTAACTCAGGTATATTTTCTTTTCACAGTGCAAGGCCTCATGTGTGCAGTTAGCATTTATCACTAAGCAACAGCCTCAGCCCTTTTTAATATTTCGTGTTGATATAGGGACTCCCTAAATTTTCCAGGCTGGCCTCAATCTTTACTCTCTGATATTTAACAAGATTGTTGAAATGAATTTATACTCTGTGACCTGATCATTAATTACATTTCTGAGAATTTAGTCTAGAGACATATTTTTTAATATTGCATATTGATTTTTGTCTTTACTTGGAAGTTCTTCCTGGGATTTTTATGTGGCTAATTCTCCCCTATTTTTTCATTTCTTTTTACTCCAAACCCACTGTTCAAGGAGGTCTCTTCAACAGATTTGGTTAAATCACAAACTTCACCCTTTCAATCCAAGTTCCCTTGCCATTGTTCAGTTCATTTTCTTATTTCATCACACGCAATATCTGATAGCATACTAACAATGACTGTACTTATCCTGTATAGTGATTATCTGTCTCCTTATAGTGGAATTCAAGCTCAACAAATACTGGCCTTTCCTAAGAACTCTGGAAGAATATCCTTATAGTTAAATGTTTACAATGAAGACTTGAATGATTATCGAAGATGCTCATATTACAATCATGATTGCAAAGATACTAGAAAGCATTTTTCTGTATCTAAGAATAGTTCTGTAAATCACCATATATCTATATTTGTATTGCTTTCCAAATACTCTCATAATTACTATTATTCTCATATATTACTAGGGATAGTGTACATAGCACACATTTGTTTTCTAAGAAGGTAGCAGTCTGAAGCCAAGATGTTGATAAAATTCATTCTTGTTGGTGATCCAGATGGAGAAATGGTTTCATGCCTATTTAGGTAGTTACTGATAAGTCTTTAGTACATCACTGCAATCTATGCTTCCATCTTCCCATCACCATCTCTTAATATCTTCTTCTCCTATTCTGTATTATCATAGTGGTACTGGTCAGTGTATTTAAGGTCCACCCTCAACCAGAGTGAGGTCATCTGAAGAGCCTTACAGGCATTTATAGACACTTCACAAATAATATTTATTTTCTGCATAAACATATATTTGAGAGGGCTACTATTCAACCACTACAAATACTGTGACTATTTAATTCTATAGTAAACAATGATTTGTTAAATTCAGAAAGGATGACAAAAACTGTTTACTTTATGTGTATGGTTATAGATACATATCTACTCATATATAGAGAGAGAGTGGGAGAGATAGAGGAAACAATTCTAATTTTGAGCAGAATTTGTGAATTAATATTATCTAAGAGGAAATACAGCAAAAAATAAATTCTAATGTTGGCCAGTAGAAATGTAAGTAGTTTTCTTTAAACTGTTTCCAGTGCTTTCCAAAATTTCTATTTTTCCAAATTTCTATTTTCAAAGAACATAGATTTTATTTTTATATAGTATACTTTTGTTACTATGAGAAAATTAAAAAACAGAAATATTCAACATAAATGATTTATTGAGAACCTAAAAATAAATTTCAAAATGACACTGTAATTAATTATCTGATTTATATCTAATACCATCAAGTTTATGCTCATGAAAAGTTTATGCCAATCTGTTCAGGAGGACATAGAGTCATTTTGCTCTAGAGATTTTTCTAGAACAAAGGGAGAACCATTTGTTTGGGCAATTTTGAAATTCACCTTTCTGAGAACATGGAAATGCAACAAATGTACTTTTGAACTCCCTTGTAGCCTGATGGGTTTTTTTTTTGCAAGTTTTAGCATATTGCACATTTTATGACATTAAGTCAGATCAATTAAATTAAAAGCTTGTATTTTTTTCCTTTTTGAAACTGCTTTTAACATTGACACCATTATACACATAGTCTTAGATTCCTCTATTTTCCCTTAAACCTTAGTTTCCCAAATGTCATCAATTAGCCCCTCTTGCCCATCTCCCCTGTTCTCCCCCCTTCTCCCCTTCCCCCCGCCATTCCTCTCCTCTTCCTCTTTTTCTTTCTTGTTTTAACCAGTGAGCATGAGTTTAAATTAACTGTGACTACAAGAGCAGGTGCTTACGTGGGAGGCTCGTGCTAAATGTCTAAAGTATCAGTTTCTCCTATGTGCTGGCTTAGAATCACATACTTGGCTAGATTGTCTGAACACAATAAGCTCCAGATGAGGGTCTGGGTTGTGCCAGAACTGCAGTGTTAGAGGGAATTGCCGTTATAACTGTCACAGTGATTGCAGGTCCTTTGTCCTCATCTACTTTAAACTTGAACGGCCATAATCCTACTTGTGAACAAAACTCCAAACATGTATAAAATTATATTCTCCAAGATAATTAATTTTATATTTGGGAAATTGATAACTATGTTCTCACAATTGAGAATGGCCATGAAAATTTAATGAATTATTCCTTTTTTAAACCTAATGACTAAATTCTGTTTCACACAGTTTGCAATGTTTTGTCTAGTGATCTTTCTCACTCTACATATAGATATCTATTAATATCTATACATATTGATATATATACACACATATGTGAGAACTTCAGTAAATATTTACTAAACTATTGTATAGTATAGTATTGTACAGTAAATATACTATACAATAGACCCAAATATTTCTATTTGCATTTATTAATAAACACAAATTTAATGAAACCAAGAAGAACTTGATCTTTAAACATTACCTATATAACCAGAGGCTTATGAATGCAAGTTCCTAAATTTTCTAATTATTCTATCCATTTGTGTACATTAGCTAGTATTAGGCCTCAGCACTTGCATAAGTACTTCCATTTTGAAACTCATTCAAAAGATGATACTTCTAGGAATTCAGCAACCCTTTACTTTGAGAATCTATCTCGTGTACCTCTAGGGAAATCTACGGCATTGTCTTTCAATTAGCCAAGTTCAATTCTCTGAAAGCTATTTAACACCCCATCAATGATCCTAAGAAGCTACTTTAATAGGATCACATTTGAATCAGTGAAGAGAGTCACTTTGCTACGTTGCATATGTGGCTGAGCCCAGCTATAATGATGACCACGGGCTATAGGGGAGCTTACTCCTCAGCTTCAAGTGTGAGCCTCTCAGTCACATGTAGGGATAATAAAGAAGTTCCTACAAATATTTTCTCTTGATCTATCCTGATCTTATCCTTTAGTTCTGCTCACTTTAGGTAGCATTTATAAATGTTTTCTGTCTCCCTCCCCCTTCCTTCTCCCCCCTCTCCCTCTCTCTCTTTCTTTCTCTCTCTCTCCTCCCTGTGTTATTTTTACAAGTATGATTGCTGTTACCTAGGGTAAAGAGCAATGAACTATATTCTTGATGAAGCACTTTGAAGTCAGGACTGCACTATATTCATTTGTATAATAACTACCATGTGGCTGTCATATCAAAAATCATAATGTTTTTTAAAAATAAACTTAGGTTCAATTTCCAACTATGTCACAGAGATCAAGGTGAGTTATTGAAGACCTGCAAAGCTCATTTTCTCTATCTGTAAAGTGAATACTTAAAAAGTTGCTGGGGGTGTGGGATATAGCTAAATGGTAGAATGTAGACTTAGCATGCATGATGTCTTGGCTTCTAGCACAAAAACAAATAAGCAATCAAAGAAAGAACTCTTGCTCCAATTTGAGGTAAAATAAACAGGTTCATAGATTCTAGAGGTGGTGCTGCATGGAGAGATTCTGTTTGTGCTCGCTAAAAGTGTTTATAAGTGAAAATTATAATGTTGCAATGATGAGAGGATGTTAAAAGAGGTTGTTGATATACATAGTTTGAGTCCTGATAAAAAACCTCTCCTGAGTTTCAGCCACATTTTCTGATTTTATTGTTATTCATAATACTCGTGTCACATTATTTACATGTTTTCTTAGAAATGTTTTCTTTAAAAAAATGTACTCATTGCCTTACTCATGTAACTGTAACCCCTCTGTACAGCATCTTTACAATAAAATAAAATTAAAAAAAAAGAAATGTTTTCTTTGTTACCAAGAGAAACTATTTCCTCTCTACTTGATAACATTTACTAAAACAGAAAATTGGCCTACCATGTTCCTGATTGAATCTTGAACATTTAAAGCAATGTCTGGCACCTGGTAGATACTGAACTATTTTTAAAAGAAATCAATACCCCCTCATTGCCCAGAGCCACTCGCCACAGAATCTCAGTTCGTTAATGTTTATGGCTTAACTATATTTTTGTACCTGCTTGAGACTACAGACTAGGAATAATAAAAATACATTTTAAATATTTTACATAAATAGCAAATTTTAAACCTGTGTTTGGAGAAGTATACTCTACTACTAAAAACAGTAAGATATATAGGAAGACAAACTATCATACTCTCACACTACATAAAAACAGATTTTTTAAAAAGCCATTACTACTTCTACAAATAATAAACATTTTTAATGGAATCTTGAAACAATCACAAAGTTTTGTCATTAATTAGTATGTGCAAATATTGATTCACATTTATTTAACCCTGTACCAAAGTGGTTGTCCTATTTGGTGATAGCTGTGATCAAAGTACTTCCTCTTTTCAGAAATAATCCAATACAACTGAGAATTTGGCTTATCTGACAGCATCATTAGTGTTTTGTCTAATTTTTTTCCTAACATAAACCAAAAGATTTTCTTGAATAAAGTTAACAAAAGGACTACTTCCTGCCTTTGTTACCTTGTAACTTGAATGTTTATAGGAACACTGTAGCTACCTTCAAAGGTCTCTATCATTGATCAGATAGCTACGTTAGTACAAGAATTATGTTAAGGATTTTTAGTTTTTTAACTCACATTTTCTGGTAGAGTTAATAGAATCTATTCTGAATTCAAATATTTAATTATTGCATAATGTATTTGAACACTTCAAGCTTTATACCTTTCATTTTTCTCTCTGAATGTTATTAAATACTTAAAGTTTGTCCTCACTGATACATTCCATTTAATATTTTATAGTCTAGAGGTTACTTACTTGACCAATTAGTTTTTGTCGTTTCTAAAAATATTTGCTTTTCAAGTTTTGCTTGTTTTTCTTTTTATTCTGAAAAACTAATATATTAAGCAAATTATCCTATCTTCATTGATGTTCACTTAATTTTCAAGTGTTTAGCCTTTAAAAACATTCACACCAACACAATTACTCTCCTTTCTCTAACATTGTGATAGTAATTTAAGTTGAAAATAATTTTCTTTTTTGGCATGTTATACAAAGATAAAGCTGATAAGGTTTTGAGAGAAACTACTTTAATATATTGTTAGAACTCATACTGCATTTCACTTTATGGAAAGATATTAAGGAATCAGTGTCATGTCTTACAGCTCTTGTAATTATACACAATAGAAATTTACTTGAATGAATTTTTTTAATAGTAAGGAATTTATTGCTAGATACCAAGATAACTAGTTAGAACTCATGGGCAAGAGGTATGCTATTGACTAGAAGGTCAACATAGCCATTCTGCTCCTACCTGTAATCTATCCCTTTTCTCTACCCCCTCCATTCAATATTGTCTTACCTTTTCTCTCTAGACTTCTGTTTCTCCATATTCATGATAGAAAATGCTTGCTCACAGCCACTAAGGTTATATGAACAGTGTTAGTCTACTCTAACTGGTTGTCTCTGGTCTTTGATTCTAGGTTTTGTTGTTTTTTTTTTTAAACAAATCTTTACTGATGTACTACTTTGGTTTTGAAAATGTTGTAATCATCAATAATGCTATGCTCCAAATATTTTGTATTCTTTTAAACTCCCAACTGTATGATAGTATTGTACTTTCTAGCTCCATTATAGGTGGGTGACACCATGGAACTTACTCTGGTCAGTGAGGTATGAGCAGTAGTGATGTGTATCATTGCTATGTCAGTAAGAGACCCTAGAAGTCGGCTTCTCTTGTACTATCACGATTAACCTTGTTACAGCTAATATCTGCTTCATTAGCTTGAGTTCCCAAATGACAATGAGACAAATTAAGATCTTCCTCCATTCTTCAATGGAACAAAACATAAACCTTATTATGTAAGTCATGAATTTGGGAATTGTTTGTTATTCTATTGTAGCTAACCCTAGTATATTTCTGCATACAGAATTGCACTTGTAGCATTTTTATTTAGATATAAAAGTTATAAACTCTCTCTAGGCTACTGCTTTGTCTTCCTGATAAGACACTATTTTCCTGCCCCAGCTTGGATACCCATTTCATTTCATCGTGTGCTCCTGTGGTATTTGTTCTCAGAGGACAAATAAACAAGACATTAAAGTGTATTGTATCCTGGGATAAACATTGTCCTAGGAATAAGAAGACACACATCCTATTACTTATGTATCAGCTACGTAGTAGTTTATAATTTTAGAACTCAGTTCCTTCAGATGAAAATTAATACATTTTACCCTGCTTACCTCAATTACATTATATAAAGTATTATATCATGCAGTACTATCTATGATTTTTATGTAAATTGCTTAGCTGTACCTTCCTAAATCATAGCTGCACGTAGTTTCATTTGATCAGTTAGCCATAGCATATGCAGATTATAAATAACAATGATGTCTTTGTTAAAAATTACTTTTAAATATCATAATCTAAACTTTAGTTTCTTTTGTAGTTATTGCTTTAGTTGTATTTGGAGATAGCCTTAGTGACAGTTAATGACTCTGGTTACTTACTTTAAGGCAGAATGAATCATGTTTAGGTGATGATTTAACTATATTGTAAGTTGAATCCACAGAGTAGCACTAAATGTATAATGGTTGTATACTTTGATTTATCTACAATATTGAGTGATACGAGATTTGGGAGTGATATGAGATTTGGGAGACAAGATCAATATTTGTGAAGATGGATCAACCATGGGATGGTTGTCATTCTGTGTGAAGCAAAGTTATGAAGATGTGACATCTGTTTGCTGCCATGTCTCAGGCTTCATTCTCCAGCTGTTGGTGTTGAGGCACATATATATGCAGGCCATAAAGGTGGCTTACTTTCAATATCTACATCTCCAGTGTAGTTATATCTATTGGTGAAATTATGGTCCACAAGTGGACCTAGAGGCAGTAAATCTCCACATCAGTGGAGAATGTTTTTTTTGGGGGGTATTCTGATCATTTTGGGGGTTAATTCTCTTTTCCTTGAGGACAGAAAATTAAAAAGATGGTTGTAGCTCCCTACAGTCATACATTGAAGAGCTATTCACAAGAATTACAAAAACCCATAATACCTGCTTCAACTTTAACAGACACAATGGGGCTCACAGAGAGAGCCCCTAAAACTGTAGTGGCACTAGGCAGAAACCTGCATGAATATAAGACAGTTCTAGTTTGGACCCACATTAATTACAGACCTGATGTGGGCCCACACCAATCCTTTGTCAGATTCTGAGGGGTATGAAGCTGTAATATTAAAGAAAAGCCACAATTTACAATCAGCCTTGGTGGCGAAGGACTATCTCCAAGACCCTTACCTTCAGGCAGCACAGCTAACACAAGGCCTGGGCTCATAGTTGGAGTTGCAATTTGTTCTGGCAACAGAGATCTGTTTCCCAGCTGGTTAGGCTTCTGTGTTGTCCAGAATCACTGCTAGCTATAGCCTGGGCCCCCTTGAAACTGTGCTGGTCCTGTGTTGGTGAAACTCAAGTGTGGTTTAATTTTGCACGTTCTAGGTAGTCCAGGGTCTGCCTTCACTAACAGTACCTCGATCTTAGGCAGCCTAGAATGGTACAAGTCCTTACTGCTGGAGATAGGACGGGTAGCAAGCACAAAACATTGTCTTAGAATATAGTCCTAAAGGTGTGCTTGCTTGCTAGATTTTTGGCTGATGGAACACCCTTCTGCACAGAAGTAAATTTTGCCTAGCTGAGACATTTATTTTTGTGTCTGTGGTTGACTCCAATAGTTCTTCGAGAACATATTTATAACAATTTCAGGAACCCATCCAGGATCTTTTCATCCAGGAGATGTACTCAAGAGCCTTTTTCCCTAAGGGAAAAGCATCCCTATGCCTTGTTGAAGAGGTCTTGGGCAGCCAGTAGTTTAAACTAGAAATCCAATTGAGGCCTGAATTCTCTCAGCTATGCAGGGAAAGGGACCCCAGCAAGTACCACTGAGATCAAGCAAGTTCATTCATGAACAAAGGCAAGAAATAACAGCACCATTGATTGTAACTCCTCATATTATATGGAAATTAAGTGGTGAGGTAGAGAAGCTACATTTTGAGAGGATGGATTGGGAGTCTTTATTAGAAAGCCAGCAACTGCAGGCAGATGCATGTCCCTAGAAAATATGCAACCTCAAATACACTTAATAGTGTTAGAAAACAGAGCCAAGAAAGAGCAGGAAAACAATCCCACCAAACCAGATCAACTCCAATGGGGAGACAAATTGGGATGCCACAATGACCTAAGAAGATTCAGGAGGTATGGTGCAAAATGTCAGCTTAGCTGGTAGGGGCCTAAATGGGGTCATGGTCAGGGGACAGGGTCACAGGGAGCTCTGGAGTCTCTGGAGTTCCTGGCCCAGGACTGGCAGGTCCAGTAACCTATTGTCCAAGTCTGTGCCTCTGCCTCTAGGGATTCAGACACACCCATTGCCTAGAGACTTCACCTTCATCCACCAAGAAAACAAGATGGCACCAAGTAGGCCCAATTCCCTATCATCCACCATGTTGCCAAGTTGGCACCAGTTAGACCCACTATCCTTGTTTCGTTCAGACTTACCATCCCTAAAAGCAACAAAGACTACTGGCCCAGACTCCACACCTTGAATTCCCCAGATACCAGTACAAGCCTTAAGTTTACATCCTGATCAAGACTTGGAAGAGGGACCTCACCACTAAATGGGCACTTTGCACTCAAGAAAAATAGATGAACTAGGTACACTTGAATAACCTGAGCTCCCAAGGAAAGACCAGTCTATGTCTTTCAGTCCTGGAAAGACCAAATGACTTTATAAAGACTGATGTGGTCGTTTGTTGTTATTTCTCTTCCACCAAGGGAGCTAGTTATCTTTTTGTTGCTGTTGTTGTTGGTTGTGGGGCTTGAACTCTGGGCCTGGATGCTGTCCCTCAGCTCTTCAGCTCAAGGCTAGCACTCTACCACTTGAGCCACAGCGTCACTTCTGGTTTTCTGGTGGTTTCTTGGAGATAAGTTTCATGGACTTTCTTGCCTGGGCTGGCTTTGAACCATAGTCCTCAGATCTCTGCCTCCTGAGTAGCCAGCACAGGTGGAGCTAGCTATCTTATGATTGGGACAGACAGGGGATTTAAAACACTCTTTCCAGTAATAGAGGTGTGTGTGTGTGTGTGTGTGTGTGTCCCAAATTTAAAGTTCCAGATAGCAGTTAGCCATCCTACTATTGTAGGAATGATGTGGGATGGTCAACCAACAAGAATCAGTATAATCCCCTGGTCATAGTTATAAATCCTCACTCTGTTACTGAGGTTCCTTCTGTATTTGGGTGTTATGGGTTAGAAATTTCTCATACTGGGGGCTGGGAAGGTGGCTCAGTGGTAGAGCGCTTGCCTTGCATGCATGAGGCCCTGGGTTCAATTCCTCAGCACCACATAATCTAATAGAAAAAAAGCCGGAAGTGGCGCTGCGGCTCAAGTGGTAGAGTGCTAGCCTTGAGCCGAAGAGCTGAGGGACAGTGCCCAGCCCAGAGTTCAGGCCCCACGACCAGACCCCCCCTCCAAAAAAAAAAAGAAATTTCTCATACTGGCATTCCCAATGTCATTGGAACATTGGAATTAATGTAGTCTACTACTATGATGCCCTTACATGTCTTAGTCAGCCCTTAAAGCAGTCATTTTGAGGTAATTTTAGTGGGGGTAAAAGATTTAGGACATGTCTTGGCTGTCAAAAATGGGCATGGTGAAACAAGTGTCTGGTCACTGCATAAAATGTTTTTTTTTTTTTTTTTTTTGCATTTTAAAGCATTTTTTTTCTGCAAATGCAAAACATAGCCCGGGACCTCAGATTGCCTCCTTCCCTCTGGAATAAAACACAGTTCCTGCCAGCCTGGTGTGCGTGATAGCCCTCTTCCAAGGCAAGGCAAATTCTTTTTTTTTTTTTCATTATGAAAATACCATACAGAGGAGTTACAATTACATGGGCAAGATAATGAGTACATTTTTTTTTATCAAGCATTGTTGCCTCCTCTTTTGTTTCCCCTTCCACTCCCTTCCCATCTCCCCCCCCCCATCTCTCCCCCACAACCAAAGTTGCAAAGTTCATTTGTACATCTCATTGTTGCAATGGGTCCACCTGTATCCCTATTTAAATGATTTATTTTTTTCCTTCCCCACCACAAATTATACCAACATCAAATACAGTGAAAGCAGGGATTATACCGTGGGGGAGGGACATACAAAGCAACAAAGAAATCATCTTATAAATATGTTAGAAACAATCACATGAAAGAAAAAAACATTTGAATCCTTATCTTGGGGTTCATTTCACTTAACATCAACTTATCTGACATTTCTGCTTGTCTCAGACATATACTAGTTATTGCAAATAAGGGAAACCATGGGGCCTATGTTTCTTTGGGCCTGGCTTACTTCACTTCATATAATTTTTTCCAAGTCTTTCCACTTCCTAACAAATGGGGCAATGCCATTCTTTCTGATGGAGGCATAGAATTCCATTGTGTATATATACCACAGTTTCTGGATCCATTCATCTACTGAGGGGCATCTGGGTTGATTCCTTTGGGGCATTTAACCAAATGATCACAAACAAGACCATATTAAAGCTACCAGCACAACTATGTTTATTGCAGCATTATTTACTATAGGCAAGGCAAATTCTGAAGGATGTTGTCCCTATTATTTCCCATAGTCGCTTAAGCCAAGTCAGTCAGTTAAGTCACCTTCCCATAACTCTGACTGACTTCACCGGACTTCACTGCGTGCCTCTCTAGTCAGGGTGGGAGAAGTTGCGTCCTTGGGAAATTTATTCGGGTACAATGAAAGTTGGGAAATGTATTCGGGTACAATGAAAGCTGGTCTTTAGAAGAGATGGGGGATTTGCACTCACTATTGTTAGAGCCTGTGCCTGGTGGAATTGTGGAGGACTTTTGCTAGAGGCCTTTCTGGTCTAATGAAAGGGAACCTGTACTTTGGCTATACCTTTCAGCCTGGCATTTCAAATAAACAAAGCCCTCTTCAACAATAGACAAAAACAGGACCTCAATGCCAGTGGGTCATTTGACCTCCAGGTTTATATTGATGCTGTCAGGGTCAAACAAGGTGTTCTTGATGAACCTAAGGCCTGGAACAATTAAATACTTCTAGCAATATGGCACAGTAGAATTGGATGGCTCCTAATATTATTCTAGCAGGAAAAAGTAGGCATATGTCCTAATTACGAGATGGAGTGGGAGTGAAGGTTGTACTTTCATCCTCAAAAATGCAGCCATGAATGAGACCATCAACTAAAAATTCAGAGGTAAATGGCTTCCTTGTTATACAGGGAATGTTAACCTCAGCTCTAATGTCCTTAAAGCCTAATGGCTTCAATTGGGAGTTGTGGGACTAATTCATTGAAAGACTAATTTTATAAGACTTTCAGGGAAAAGAATAGGAAATAAAAGAGGAGGAGGAAATTGTGAGGAAAAGATACTTTCTTTTCAAGATAGAATTGCACCACCCTCCAGACAGTTCAAGAAATAGCAAAGGTTGTGGACATCTTTTGAGATTACTTGTGAACTGTTTGTCTTACTTCAAAATTACCTTATGTAAATACAGTTTATCCTATTCAAACTGGCTAGTCAGGAGCATATTGTAAATCTGAACTCAGCCAATCTGAAGAGAAAGGGTCAGCACCTGATGCCATAGGAATAGATATGAGAGCAGACTGGCTGCTCTGGGTGTTTGCTTGCCAGATTTTTGGCTGATAGCAAACCCTTCTTCTCAGAAGTAAAACTTGCCTGGCTAAAAAAACACACACCAATATAGTCATAGGCAGGTGAAAACTAATATCGGGAATATGCTAAAAGCTCATTTCCTCAGGCCTGAATGTAGAAGAGAGAGACTCTGGAACCTCTTCATTGCCAGGGGTGGGATGGATGGTGAGGAGTAGACACAGATATAGCCCTAATCTATCAGACTATTGTTTCATAGAGAAAATGAACTCTAGTGGATAGACTATGGTATGGTGGTATAATGTATGGGAAAGGGAAATCTTGCATAGTTCTATGAATCCAGGTCAATGTTGTAGTAAGCATGATTATCCTAACAGTGAAATTCATCCATATTGTTTACATGAAATAGGATGTCTAGCTAGGATGGGCTGGATTTGATTTATTTTTCTTTTCCCATATAGAAGGATAGAGGTGATTAGAACTGCCAATATTTTGCAATCTGCTAAAAAAAAGCCCAGCTTTAGGTTTTGGTTAAAAAGTTTCTTCTAGGGACAAGTCTTACTCAAATTAATGCTCTGGTATATCTCAAAATGGGTACCCTTTTCCACCTCTATTACAAGCTAGTGGGATTTTCTCCAATATTTCCTGTGAGGACCTACCTGGTAGAGCTTCTAGATATAAAATGCAAAACCAGGGGCCTTTCTTGTAAATATTGCTCTGTACTTTTCAGCTCTCCCATTTGTGCACCCAGTAACATCAATGGTCCAAGTTTTCTTATCCTAGTTTTAGTTCTCATGGAGGTTACTTCTGATGTCTCTGCTTGTGAAGCTCTGATTTCTGCATCTACCTGTCTGTTTCCTGAATGTGTACGGGGTAATTACCTGTGATCACATTTTTTTCTGAAGGGTCCAAGAAATGTGATTAATTTTTTTTAGTTTGTTCCTCTTTGTACTTGTTATAATAGAGTGATGACTTTATAGGTGTCGATGTATATATAATATATATTATATTTCTTTCTTTTTCATTACTGCTACAACTCTTGGTGAAATACGAAGTTAATATCTCCATGTGTTCCAGTAGGCATTGGAAAAGTTTCTCTGTATTTGAAACAAAACTTGCTAAACATAACTAATGTGGAACACTGCTAAACCTAATATATTATTTAAATATTAACTAGAGTTGTTTTATACAAAATTGGGTGCTACCAACTTTTAAGTTGTGATTTTAATGTAGTTTAAAGTATTATTTATGCTATTTTAAGTTATTCTCTAATTCTTAGACATAAGTAAGAAATTTGGAAGCCATCCAGTTTCTCACTATGATTTAAACTCTTTCACTCTATAATCATGTTATTTAATCAAAAATTAATTTCCTGCCAGAGTGACTTGTTAAAGATTTGCTAATTCTGACATTCTTCTCTGAAATATAATTGAACTCAGCGGTCAATCACTCCTCTCTCCAAGTCTCAGATAACAAAATACATTTAGGCTTTGTCTTTTGATTTTTTTTCCTCCTAGAATTATCATTTTTTAAAACTGTAATTTTTTTCCCAAAAATTGCTTTCCTTTTTTTTAAACAATGATTAAAGCAATTGAAAAGGATAAACAACTCACTATTAAGTGTTTTTTTTATGCTTTTCTATTTTTAAATCAAATTGGGCTGATTTCCAATCACTTCTAATGCACTTTTGCATCCAATTAAAATATACGATAATATGCATTATGGTCTGAATATAAAATACATTGTACAGGCTAATGTGTTGGAGGCTTGGTAATCAGTTGAAAGATAGCGGAAATGTTACTATGTTGAGAAAGTAGGCTATTGAGAACATGTCTTTTAAGGACTGGTATCTGGCCCATTCCTGTCACCCTTTTTGCCTCCTAGGTGTAATGCGGTGAGCAATTTCTACCTCCACATGCTCACATCACCATGATAGCATGATTTTTCTGCCTGCCCAAAATAATGACTCCCAAAATAATCACAGACAGAAACTTTTGAAACTGTGAAGCCAAATTGATCTTTCTCTTTTTAAGATTTCTATTTCAGATATTCTGTTATAGTTACAAGAGTGACTAATGTATTGTAGAACTTTCTAACACAATTTAATCTTTTGTTCATGAAAAATATCCTTGCAGGGAGATGGAGGCTGTTGCATGATGAACCAGAGATATAAAGAAAGTCTTTCTTGGAATGTAGATACCTTAAAATTTAGGGTACAACCAACTGCTGGTGTCTCATGCCTGTAATCCTAGCTACTCAGGAGTCTGAGATGTGAGAATCATGGTTCAAAGCTTGCCCAGGCAGGAATGTCTGTGAAACTCTTATCTCCAATAAACCACCAGAAAACCAGAAGTGATACTGTGGCTCAAGTGGTAGAGTGTTAGCCTTGAGCTGAAGAGCAACCAGGCCCAGGGTTCAAGCCCATGACCAATAAATAAATAAATAAATAGATAAGTAAATAAATATATAAATAAATTATGGTATAAGTTAAAGATGTGTGCTTGTAACTTAATGAGGTTTGAAGATATGGAATGTAGCACAATAAAATGATTTCTGATTTAAGACTGTTGAGGAGGTAATTGGTATTTCTTCAAGCTCTGTGATGTATATTCTATGGATTTATTTTGCAACTGTGCATTTGTGTAAGATTGACAATTTTCTGGAATAAAAAGTAAAATAAGAAGTGATTTAAGGATTGTGGAGCAATGTGCATACTTATATATAGAGAGATTTAGAATGTAAGTGAAAAACCAGTATATCTCTTCTATGTTTTACTCTGTGTGACTAAGGTATGACTATAGGAAAATGTTTGGTTTTTGATAAAGTAGTTGATATATTATAGAAGGTATACACTTATTCTTTTGGCACTAGTATTTTATTCTGTTGATTGCAAAATAAATATAAATTTTATATCTATTTAATCTTGTATTGCAATTAACTTTCTCAGAATTATGAATTAAATAACATTAAGTAAAGAAATGAATTGTTGTTATCTTTCTTATTTAAAACAATTCAAAATGAAAGTTTCAGGAGTTTTTTGGTACTGCTTGTGTTTTAAGGTCTTTTAATTAATGACATGGACTGTTACCTCAGAAAAATTGGCATAAATATAACCTAAATATCACACTAAAAAGTTTTTCATGGAGCATTACTGTGAGAAAACACAGGTTAAATCCACTTTTTTTTTTTTTTTTTTGTCAGTCATGGGGCTGGATCTCTGGGCCTGGGCACTGTCCCTTAGTTCTTCCGCTCAAGGTCAGCGCTCTATCACTTTGAGCCACAGCATCACTCAGGTTCTCTGGTGGTTAATTGGAGATTGATCTCAACGATTTTCCAGCCCAGGCTGGCTTTGAACTGTGTTCCTCAGATCTCAGCCTCCTGAGCAGCTAGGACTACAAACATGAGCCACCGGAGTCCAGCTAAATCCACTTTTGAAAAAAAAAATTACATTTTAGTTCCTTAGGGAAGATTTCAGAAGTATGAACTCCAGTATAACCTTGTGATATAATAGATATGTACTATAAAAATTATGATAACAACATAGGTTTACTATATTTAATATTTAAAATAAATTATTTTAAAGACCACAGTAGATTAAATAAGGACTGAGTTTATCACCAAAGCAAAATTAAGCAAAACAAGAAATAGTAAAGTAAAATATAGAAAAGGACTTTTCTCCCTCAGTGCCAGCACTTGGGTGACAAGCAAGAAATGATATACCTAAGACACATAATACAACACAGTCCTCCTGATTCTTAGACCATGCAAATTCATGTTGGTGCTGAGGATGAATGTCTGCTTAAATTTTACTCTCAAATGCCTCATAGGCCTTACTCAGGTCCTGGTCTTACGCTATACCAATCAATGGTATTACCACCTGTGTTTGTTTCTCAGGCAGTTTCCTACCACCTCTCCTTTGTGTCTGGTATTCATAAAGACAGAACATTCTGTGTGACCAACAAAAGGTGTGTAAGGGCTGTTGTGTGACATTTTGACTGTTGTCTTCCTCTCAATTTTCAGAGATGCTCTCACCCTGGGTGAAGTCTGCTGTCATTTTCAAAGGTCACATGAACAGATAAATGCTGAAGGCCCAAGTAGCAAGGAACTGAAGATTCCCACCATTAGCTATGAGTGAACTATTTTGGCAGTAGGCTTTTTAACCTCAATCAAGCTTTCAGATAATTGTAGACGCAGCTAACATTTTTTTTTTTTTTTTTTTTTGCCAGTCCTGGCGCTTGAACTTAGGGCCAGGGAACTGTCCCTGAGCTTCTTGTGCTCAAGGCTAGCACTCTACCACTTGAGCCACAGTGCGACTTCTGGCTTTTTCTGTGTATGTGGTACTAAGGAATTGAACACAGGGCTTCATGCATGTTAGGCAAGCATTCTACCACTAACCCACCTTCCCAACCCCTCAGCTAATACCTTAATTACAATCACTTAAGGAATTCTAAGTGAGAATCGTGCTACTTGACCTTCTGGTTTGCAGAAAATCTGAGATCATAAGTACTTATCATTTAAATCAATTTGTTATATGATAATAAGTAAATAATACAATAATAGATATTGCAATTTATTGTATGTGTATAAAAGAAAGAAATTCTGGAACTCAGAGGTTAAATTATTTGAATTCTGGATAAGACCAATATTAGGTGTGCGCCCTTGGGAAGATTTCTAAGGCTGTTTGTGTTTTAGTTCTTTCGACTATAAAATAGGAAAAAAATGGTACATATAGGTCAGCATTGCTGGAAAGATTAAGAGAGTGAATTCACATAAAGCATGTATTAAATAATAAGCATTATGTAATGCTCGATATTGTAATTATAATACTTAGTTGTTCCATGCTTATTTCTCACATTGGTTTCTACAGTGTTAACAATGAGTGAGGTGCAGCTTTCTGTATGTGCACAAAATGTTTTCTACAACAATGCCTGGGGTAGCTGTGCATGACTGCCACCGAATCACTTTGTACCTCCAGAGAGGGACAAGTGAAATTTATTCCACCTTCGTTTTCTGTGGGTATCATTTTCTGGACTATGTAGTGAGGAAAACTACTCCTATCCCTCCATTTTTATATTATGATTTTTCCTTCTTCCCACATTAGAAATACTCCCACTTTTAGGATCTGGTGTTAAAATTTTGCATATTTTCTAAACATGAAAGGCTCCAAATGTTTCATCACTTTAACGTTCAGCTCACACATCCTACAATTCTCCCATCGCAGGCTTACCCACCACGTGTGGCCTCTATGCATCCCCCCCCCCCACCTCTTTACAGGAATGTTCTTACTGCTCTGAAGATGTAATGTAGACTGAGCTGGAGGTTACCATGGTGATAGGACCATGCAAGATGACTTGAGCCTAATCTTGCTGTTCTTCTTTTCTTGTCTTTCTTTTACTTTTTTTTTTTAAGAATTGAAAATTGTTTGTTAATTTTTTTTCTGATAGATTGTACTTAAGCCTGACCCTCCCTGCCATTTCTTTTAAGGCTTATTGAAGAACCTTGCTATTTGGTTGATGTTCATGCCTTGTTATTTTCAAAAGTAGGTAACA
Organism: Dipodomys ordii; assembly: GCF_000151885.1. Lineage (NCBI taxonomy): Eukaryota > Metazoa > Chordata > Mammalia > Rodentia > Heteromyidae > Dipodomys > Dipodomys ordii. The sequence continues at coordinate 19,881,451 of NW_012267219.1, read as the reverse complement.
TCTTCTTTTTGCTCTTTTTGGTGACCTTTTCCCAAGTACAGCATCTTTCATTTCCTCTAGACATTTGATGGCCTTCTAGTAACTCAGACTTTTCTAGTAAGAATAAATGAATTTGTTAATCCCAATCACATTGTGCTTTTCAAAAAAATCAAATCATTCTATCTATGCTTCGTTTTGTAGGTTGAACTCAGGAGTCATGGCTGGGGAGAGTTACAATACAGAAAATAATTTGAATATGTTCAAAAAGTGACACTGGTGGTGGAAATCTCTGCAATGAGAAATGTGATTCACATTCATTATAGAAAGTTAACATAACATAAAACATCTAACCAGCACTCAAATAATTTCTAAAAAGGTGTATATTAGAACTATCATATATCTATTTCTGCTCAAACCATTATAGCATTTTTCCCTCAGTTCCAAATTGTTTTTTTTTCCTTAGAGAACACCATTTACGTTGTTTCCTTTAAAATTAGCTAACATATGAAGTTTCTCAAAATTTTGTTTCCAGATAGTATTTGCAGATAGGCTTCCATTTTTTGTATATTTTATATTTCTATAGTGAAGGAAATAAAAAAAAGATTTATTTCAATAATTGTCCTATAAAATACATTTAACCCTACAAATAATTTTGGTGCTATTTGAATGAATCATCTACCATGTTTAATCTGGCATCTAGTTATCTTTTTATGTATCCAGTTGTCTCTTTATTTAAATGGAAAGCTTTTGGATGCTAGTGATCACACCTAATGCTTTGTTGTTTGTTTCTACACAGTGCTTAATTAGCAAACTTATAAACATTAATGAGTGAAATTTTTATTTAGAAGCAATTAAAGAAGGTAGGTAAAATTTCAGAACAAGTGATTATTCATCATTATTTATCTTTTACCTAGGAATACTTTGCCTGGGATCCTCTTCAAGTTTTAGTTCTTTGTTAAAGAGGAAAATAAGCTTGTTTACAATTTTAGAAAATTCTTATTGAATAAATTCTATTCTTTAAAATGTAAACCTAGGGGATGAGATCTCTAGTTTTTTAACTTATATTTGAAACTTACATTATAATTAAATGAACAATGTATAATTCTAATGAATATAAAGAAGCTCATGACAAAAGATTGGGTGGCTACTTTAGAAACAGCATCTCTGGGAGGTGCCAAAAATTCAGAGGTAGGATGTGCCAGAAAAAGCCAAGTGTTTGAAAATTAGAAACAGCCACAGCAAAGGAAAATTTGGGAATGTTTGGTTTGAAGACTACAAAGGCCAAAGTTTCTGAAGAGAAGATGAGAAGAAGACATACTACTTTGAATATATATTATATATGCCATATATAATATATTTAGTATATATATAAAATATAGTATATTATTATTACTGTATTACTATATTAATTATATTATGTCAATATAGTGTATTAATATGTTAATACTATAGTATATATTATACTATGTTATAATATTCTATGTTATACTATATATACAATATATTATATATAATATATTGTATATATAATATATAATATACATATATAGTATATATAGTATATTAGTATAGAGACTGTATATATAGTCTATGTACTATATATAGCATATATATAGTATATAGTATATATATATACTATATATATTGAAGCTTATACCATATATATAGTATATAGTTTATACTTACTATATATATATAGTATATATATAGTATATATATAGTATATATGTAGTATATATAGTATATAAGTATATAGTATATATACTATATATGCTATATATAGTATATATG
>NW_012267219.1:19863894-19878411 GCF_000151885.1 Dipodomys ordii | reverse complement strand
TCTATGCCTCCATCAGAAAGAATGACATCACCCCATTGTTAGGAAATGGAAAGACTTGAAAAAAATTCTATTAAGTGAAGTAAGTGAGGCCAAAGAAATATAGGTTCTATGGTTTCCCTCATTTGCAATAACTAGTATATGTCTGGGACAAGCAGAAAAGGTAAAAGCTATATACATATGACCAGATAAGATGATGTTATGCGAAATGAACCCCAAGATAAAAGTGTTTTTGTTTCTTTCTTACTATTGTTGCTAACGTATTTATAAGATTCCATGTGATTTTTTTGTTGTTGTTTTGTATGTTCCTCTCCCATGGTATAACCCATGTTTTCAATGTATTTAATATCGGCCTAATTTGGGGAGGGGAAGGGAAAAATGTTTAAATAGGGATACAGGTTTACCCGTTGTAACAAAGAGATGTACAAGACACTGTTGAACACGAAATTTACTATTTAGGTGGGGAGGGGATGGGGTAGGGGTTGGGGGGTAAAGGGATGGGGGAGTGTAATTGTGGAAGAGGGAGGGAAGGGAGGGTAGGGGAAAAACAAAGGAGGAGGCAACAATGCTTGCTAAGAAATGTACTCATTACCTTGCTCATGTAACTGTAACCCCTTAGAACAGTATTTTCACAATAAAAAACTTATAAAAAATGAGTCCTACATATTAGAGAATTTTCGTTTAGGGTAACAATAAACTCAGAGGATATATAAGGAAGGGGAAAAAGAATTACCGATTGGCAGACACTATCTTAAATCAATGTTGACTTTTCTGAAAAACTGACTTGGTTTGAAATCTGAAGAATAAGACAACTCCCGTCCTTCAACATGCTAAGAAGGCTCAGACACAGAAATCCTTAAAGTTAAGTGAGAATGTTCTAAGTACAGAATCTAAGTTTATTTCATCTACTTTGTGTGCAGTGGGGGAGGAACAATGAAGTTCATTTATATTAACATCATTTTGGATCTAGTAAGTCTCAGGACTACTACCAAAAATAAGGAAGGAAAAAATGAAATAGGAACAACAAAGTTCATTCAGATTAACATCATTTTGGATCTAATAAGTCTCAAAAATAAGGAAGGAAAAAATGAAATACATCATGCTTGTCTGGGCTTTAATGCTTCCTTTCATTCTGACTCTTCTAGAGGCTCATGAGAATGGCAATGCTCTAACCTAGAAGAATACTTGATCCAGAAGTAATGCAAGGTAACAGCCACAATTGTACATGAGGAAGACATAAACAGTTTAGTGTGTTAAACATCTGAAAATTTGCTGTGCTGCCATTGCTTAATGTATCCAAAAACAATGAGTACATGTATTACCTTTGTAATCAGAAGAGAAAAGTTAGTAAATTCTTAACATTTTATGTGGCACTTTCAATTGTACTTCATGCTTATCCTAAATCTTTACAAATGTTACAAATAGGTCAAGAAATTAGCCAGAGTACGAGAGCAAACAATTTCTTAAGGATTTTTATGAAATAATATTTAATAATGACACTCATCTTACAGTCCATGGAAGTCACTCAAGGATTCTCAGCACTTCCACTCTGCTGCCTTATATGTGAAGAGCTCCTACTTAAATGTGTCAGGGAGATGGAAATATGATTGGGTTATACTTTGGCAAAACAGCTTTACTCAGTGTATTTCCAACACATAATAAACTATGCACTGTCATATTGTCAACTTTGTGAACCTAAGCTATGAGAAAGGCTCAGGCTTTTAAAATAAGAACATTGGGCTCTAATTACCAGGCATTTTAAATTATATCAATTTGAATATTGTATGATCTATTTGCAACTACATTTTAGCAATACAGTTTATATACGCAGATTTGAGGACGTATTTCTATGTCTGGCTCAGTACAAATTTTTGCCCAAAGTTCAAGCCCCAGTATTGGCACAAAAAGAAAGCCAAACCAAACAAAAATATCTTCTTTACATTCTTGGAGTTGAGGACAGGCTCTTGTCAAGTTTATTTTCTTGAGGGGCCTTCTCCTTGCCTTGCAAATGGCCACTTTCTTTTGGCTCTGCAGGTCTGTGTACCCAACTTTCCTCCCCTTATAACAATAATAGTCAGATTAGACTAGGGTTAATTGAAAAAAGTCTCATTTTAGCTTAATTGAATCTTTTTTAATATACATTTTTTGTTGTAAAGATACTGTACAGAGTAAGGTAATAAGTACATTTCTTATAGAGCATTGTTACGTCCTCCTTTGTTTTTTTCCTTACCATCCCTTCCTTCCCCACCTCCCCAACTTCCTGGAAAATTGTAAAGTTCATTTTCAACATAGTGTCTTGTCCGTCTCATTGTTACAATGAGGGATTCAGGGTCAACCTGTATCCTTGTTTCAGCATTTTGTTATTTCCCTTTAATGAAATAGAAGAAGCTTCATTGAATCTTTAAAGACTTTATTATCAAATATTCTGATTCAGAGGTATTGTAAGTTTGGGTTTTAATAAAAGAATTTGGTGATGAGCACAATTCAACCCATAAATTCCCTTTCCTAAGATACTCCATGAATATTCTTTTTCTATGCAATGAATAGTGAACCCTACCTCTGGACCATGGGTGAGATTCAAAGGTGGATACAGTGGTCCAAACAGCCTTTAGGGACTTATGCTTCTATTTTTTTCCAAGTGAGGAAGACATAAAAAGGTCTTTTTGGCCAGTAGAGTTTTGATGGCTATTTATTTTATTTTCCTCTATTTTCCTTTTTAGGAATCCAAACTTTAAACTACTTTTTTAGTGGAGAAACCTTCCATTAAAGCATATCCATTTTGACTTCGGCTCTACATTAATGCTCTGTACACATATATTTCTAGTGATGAATTAATATTTGCTTGCGTAAAAATGGAAGATTCTATGCTACAGTTTGGAGCTTAACCATCTTCTAAAGGTCTCTATATTAAAAGCTTTGTCCCATCTTCATGCTATTGGAGGTCGATGATTTCTGGAAGTGGGAGTACTGGAAGGTAAAGGTATATAAGGTTAAGCCCTTAGGAAGGTTAGCGGGTCCCTACTCTCTTCTCTCTTTTGCTTTTGGCTATGTGGTGAACAATTTTGTTGTGACATACCCTTTTATTACCATGGATTACTACAGGCCTGAAACTAATGGATCCCCTCCCTAATCCTGGACTGCAATCTTCAATACGGTGAGCCAAATAAATTCTTTAACTTTATTTATAAATTGATCACCTCAGATGATTGTTTTACTAATGGAAAACTGACACATTGTGAATATCAATCATTCCTTCTTCTCACAAATCGTGGCATACATGGTCTGGCACAAAATTCCAGTTCTATATATTCTTATATTCTTCCTACCCACAATGGATATATATACATATATCTATATCTATATCTATCTATCTATATATATGGCTTTTACTGGTGTGAGATGCCTGCCCAATTTAGTTGCTAACTGTCCACCCACTTCTCTTTTCATTGTGCCTTATGCCTATGCTGCAGTTTGAACTATCAAATTAAATGATAGGCCTAATTATGAACTTCACAAGCTTCTAACTGGAAAAATCTATTTTTTGTCTTTTTTCTCACAGAAAAAATACCTTATACTTACAGCTTGTTACTGTTGATAATTTGTGCAGTATTTGCCTACATACACATAGACTTTCAAATAATTTTATTCTAACACCTTAAATTCATGTGCTCATAGTCTGTGGCTTGAAATCTCCCTTTCTCTCAGTGTGGTTGCATAGCAACCTCTGTGACTTTTGAACAACAAAATGACTTTGTATTGAGTACTAGGAGCCATCTTCTCTAGTCACAAGGTGCCAGCAGTTCCACATTAAATGTTTATCTCTCACACTTTTATAGAAATTTATTTAAAGAGGGGAATTAGAATCTGTGATAAAATAAAAAATAAGAGTTATTCAACATTAAAGAGAAATGTTTAGATACATGTTTGAAAACATCAACTGACTTGACAGAGTCATTGAATTTTGCCCTTTGTTTAAATGTGAGTTTTGATCTTTGACTTGAATTTTAAATGCTGCATTATTTTAAATGCTGTGGAGTTTTATTTTTCACATTCGAAAGCATTTTAAATAATATGTCAAAGCTACAGTCTTACCACAAATGATGCCATGGGCAGAGGTTAAAAACATACCCAAAACACTATTGCAAAGAAATTTCCTAACATGCTTTAGTTCTGTTTTTCATGACTCCAGAATCACCCTTGGATTTGGGTTTCAGGAGTTTGATTTCCTTGAAGGTACAGATGTCAAAAGCCTTGGTGTAAAGATAATTAAAAGAATATTTGTGTATTTTCTGATAATCACGCTCACTAGTTTAAAATATCTTTGTACACAAGAAGTATAGATATTCATAAAATAAACACATCTACTCCCTACTTATCTTAAAAAGATAATCATCTTTTCATTCCTTCACAAGTCCATTCCTTTCTCCATCTGTTTCCTTGATCACTTTCTCCTTTTCTTGGGTTACTGTCTTCTTTTGGGTATCTATCATCAATATTAATATTTATTATATCAACTATGTAGGCTTCTACATATCATAAAATAAGTTTCCAGGTTTTTTGGTCTATATAAGAAATGGTACTGTGAAAAATTGTCCTGGAGTTATGAGTTTAAAAACAAACAAAAAAAACCCAAATGCCTCATACACAACAAAGCAGAATTTATCAGGCAAAAAGTCACTGGTACAAACAATGGAGAAACTGAATGATACCATGATAAAGAATCCTAAGGTAATAGTTTTCTTACAATTTAATTATATATGATACACCCATAGTCATATTAGTAAATACATGAATATTTGTAAGTATAATAGTTTCTTGAGTCCTTTTTATCACTTTTATAATTAATAACTCATTGTGCTTAGTTATACTCAAGCATATATTTCTTTTGTCCATAAAGCTTTCTGAATGATTACCTTCTATTCACATTTGATAGCTTATTTATCTATATACTTATTTTTTGAGAACAGGTCACTGTGTATTTCAAGGGTGACTCACATTCCTCCTGATCCTTCACACTGCACATCTGGAGTGACTAGAATACTATGAGTATGTATCTCTGTGAATGAAAGCATTTGATGCTGTTGACATCATCCCCTATCCATCCATATAGACCTCATTTTGAGATCTATGTATTTTAGATATTTAAAAGTTAACTTTGTTGTAATTACTATTAATCTTTATTTCTATATTACTATATAATTTTATGCTTTTCTCTTTCTTATGTATGCTATTGGATAAACGTATTTTATATCTTTTATTTACCCTCCTCATTTACATATTGTATACTTGGTTTATATTTCTTTATTTTTACCCTTAAAACATTAACAGGCATATTTAACAAAAGTATAAAGGAATTAGAATTTGTGTTTTTAAAACAAATAATATAGTTGATAAAATGTTTGCTCATTAATATACCCCATGTTGTTTTCCAAGTTATCTAATCAAGTAACTTTAGTTCCACACTGATTTTACATTCCCCAAATTAATCATTATTCTTGTTTATAGTTATTGCTTTCCTCATAATTATTTCAGCACTAACAATTTACTAATTTCTATTTTTTAGATATTGTCACTGACTTTTTTTGTAAATCTACTTTGATTTTTCTTAACATGTATAATTTTGTATTTAGGGTTTACTCTTTTCATACAGACTTTATATATACCTGATACTTTAATTTATTAAATTATCTGATGTCTTAAGGGTCCTACCTGCTGTTTATAGCATCTGCTGATTCTTTCTCTGGTGGATAATCCCCTTATGTGTTTTCTAATTTTAGATTGCTCATCTTCAGCAGGAAATCTTCTCTTCACTAAATTTAGTATGCATCTTTAGAAAATGATTTTGCATTTAGTTCTATCAAGAGGCTTAAAGCTTTATCAACATGTCAGCAGCAATCTATATTATTTTCTAAGCTTCGGAGATCTGGACTACCAGGTGGTAGGTATTCAAACCCTAAACCTGTTGAAAGTGGTCACAAATTCTTAGTAGGGATTTGTTTATTCTCTTCCTTTGCAGAGCTAGAACAGGGAGAAACTAGAGCTAATTTCTCACTTCTCTGTGGTAGCAAATGGGTGTATTTTTCCCCCCTCTTGATTTCACATGTTGGAGCTATCTTCAAAGGCTTTTGCTGTGTGGTAGGTGAAGAGATGGTAGAGGGTTTGAGGCAGGTAATGCAAACGACTCTTGGTAAGTGGAGAGGCCATTAACTGAGTGATTACTTTCCTGGATTTCAGTTTGTACTTGACTTGTCATGAAATTTTATTATTTTCTTTTCTGACATGCTATGTCTTTAATCAAAATTCTTATATTTATTCAGTGCTTTAAGAGGTTTTAGAGATTGAGGAGTTATAATTCCTTTAGTTTTATACAATATAAAAATGCATCTATATTACTAAAACAATAGAACATGGATTTAAAAATCAGCAGACTTTGCTATGGTGGTAATTAGGAAATTCTTGTGCTCTGATAGCACATTTTTCACATTGGGTCTACCTAATTCCAAGTCATAAATCCAATTATAGTATTGCAAAATGTCTCTAATTGGTTTATCATGCTCTTGGGATAAATTCTAATTACCTTAACATGCCTTTCACTGACTTCCTGTATCTCAATCCAACTTTCTCAACGAGCTCTTCCCTTCTCCTCATGTGATTTATGCATAGGTAGATTGAGTTTCTTAGATGTTATCCAAGTTTATGAATTAGTGTTATCCTAGCCTTTTTTTTGGTTGCGAGGTCTGAACTCTGGGCCTGGGCACTGTCCCTAAGCTTTTCAGCTCAAGGCTAGCGCTCTATCACTTGAGCCACAGTGCCACTTCTGGCTTTTTCTGTTTATGTGGTGCTGATGAATCGAACCCAGGGCCTCATGCACGCTTGGCAATCACTCTACCACTGAGTCACCTTCCCAACCCTCATCCTAGCCTTTCTAACATACTGATTCTTCTGCATGGAGCATAGATTATTTCTTATCTCTCACCATCGTTATAATTCCTTTGGTGTATGTCTGTTTTTCAGATGTCAAATTAAGCATCACAGCTTTCTTAACCTCCCCTACCAATCTACTCCTTTCCATTACATACTTTGATAGCACTTGTCAATGTGATTATTTGTACAAAGAAGTTTCCTTATGTCTATACATGTTTATAATATACTTTCATCAAATTTACTCCTGTCATTGATTTTTCTTGTCCTTTACCCTATTTTTTCATATTTTAATTGGTTTTATTATTTTTTCATGTATGTAATCTGAAATATTTGGATTATATTCATTCCTTCATCACCTGCTTGTTTTCCCTTCTTTTTCTTTTCCTCCCCCTCAAACAGTCCCACTTTTTTATTCATGTCACTTTTTAGATCTATATATGACAGAAAACATATAACATTTGTCTTCTTATGTTTACTCTTTCACTAAAATCACACTTATTTCTATTGCAAATGTATTAGTTTTGCTAGTCTCTAAATCCTAGTAGACAGAAAAAAAATTTCTCTTACAAATCTCTTCGCCATGAGGGCACTCTGTAGGCAAATCTTAAGTACTTGTTGGATATTTGATACTGCAATTGCTATAGTTAGTACTGTCATTACTAAGATTTTTTTGTGTAGAAATCATAGATATTGTGGTATTATAAGTAAATAAAATTTGGGCTTATTCTTGAGTGCAATGGTAAAAATGGAAAAGACCAATGTGCTAAAATTTGAATTATCTCATCTGCAAATCTACGTGTTCAGGTTGATGTGACAAGTGGAAAATCTTTTGATTAAGGTAGTTATTTTCAAGAAGAATATAAGATGTAATATTTTCTTGAGAGAATTCAGTATGATGAGACTGACATTTTTCTTGGGTAACATCAAGAGCAGAAAAGTCTTGGGTCTTTTCATAGTAGTCTCTCCAGAATGGAAATCTTACCCAAGTACACTTAGCAATTGGCGAATAAGGGTAGAGAGATGTTGGAATAGACTTTATGTAAGTTGCTACAGCTCCAAAATGAGACTCTGTCAGAATTGGTCATTATTTTAATCATTTTTAAATTCCTCATTCACAGCACTTGGTAGATGATCAATAAATATTTGTTAAATGAATGAACCCATGGTATTTGAAGTTGTACCATTCCATACGTTTAAAGTGTTTCCTAGTAGAGGAACTTGTAGAAATTAAAGATGATAATTGCTCTTTTTTGTGTTTCAGCTCCAACATTCATAAATACCTCTAAAACTTGAACTGTTACACAGAAATCCAATCAAAAAGCTAGAATATCTGCCTGGGCTTGGATTGTTAAGTCTTTTTAAAGTAATCCATCTAAAAGTAATATTTTATGGAAGCACTTTTAATTGCCTCATTTTAACTATGTTTTGAAGTAGTATTAAATTGACCTTCATATTTTTTTATATTTCCAGGATAGAATAAAACATTTTCAACTGCTACACGCATAGCAGGACATTTTGTTCAGTAAGAACGAGAAGCTTTTGATTATTGCTCAGTGCTAGTTATCCTTGGAAATATAATAACAAGACCAATGGAAAAACATAGTCATCTTTTCAGTCTTGAGATCTGAAAAGAAAGAACAAAACACAATTGCTTCTCACCCTTATACCTCCTCCCTTGACCTTCCTTTCCCATTCTCCCTCTTCTCCTTTTCCTCTCCCTTTCTTTTCTTTTTCTTATTCTTTAATATTTCTGTTAAGAACCCCACTGGGGGGAAGTATGGAGCTAGTTTCCTCAGAAAAGAGCAATAGAAAACAATACTTCAAAATAGTGCTGCTGTTTTGAGATCTCAATGCCACTATTCTTAGAAAGGCATTTTGTATTTTTAGAACTTCTACAATTTTAGAAGCAAGGCAAAAAATGGCACCAGGGGGTGTAGATGTATAATAGATTGTCAGGATTTGTCTAGACAGGACATTGAGTGCTTTATTTTGGATGGTTTCTTTTTACAAGAAGATAATGCAGGAAAGTATTCTAGGATTAGTTGTGTTTTGGTTCTTACATATTAGTTTCATAATCACATACCTTATAGAATTTTAGCTTTACCTTTATCAAGGTATCTGGGAAAGAGATGATAGATTCATACAGTGAGATAATTTGGAATAGTTAGAAACTGTATAATCATCCCATTAAAAACATTGTATATGCCTTTAATCGATTCTTCAGGCAGACAATACACATCTAAGAAAAAAGATTTAAATGCATTACAGAGAATGGGATCATAATTAGTTCCTATTTCATGTATTACCACATACCTTAAAAATTGCAGTTGTCACAGCAACAAAATACAAAATTATTACATATATAAATGTTTTTCTACTGACTTAGATACTTGAATATAACAAAGATTTATGATCAAGCATGTGTCAGGATGCACATATGAGCTTGCATTAAGAAAAGAAAATGAAGATTTCACTTAATAACGTCTTGAGGCAGGGAGTACCAAGAGCACTGAGATGGTAAAAATGTACACAAACCATCGCCATGACAATTTAAACAGCTTCAGAGTTGGGAATAAATGCCTGCAATATAAATGTGAAAAGCCAGCCACCATGTGCTATGATTTATGCAGTGCGATACAACAGTAATTTGCTCTAATCCTTTGTTGCGACAACTCTCAGCTCCAAAAAGGAAGGATGGGAGCTCAGGTGTGAAGTACATAGACTACAGCTCCAAATGGTAGCTACATTGATCTTTGAAGCTATAGATCTGATAATGTTACTACTTTGAATAAAACTCTTTATCTTTTCCTGTTGTTTTCAGGTTCAAGACCAATATCTTCATTAAATTCTATGCATTTCTTTTTGGTGTTCTTAGCACTGTTCCTTTTTTCAGAGAATTGTTTTAGTAAGTTGCTCTTCTCTGACCCAGTAAGAGTTGATTTCTTCCATTTCCTCCAATGAGCTGTTTCTTCACCAGCTATGCATTTTATTGTTGTTGTTATTTTTTCTGCTTGAGAGCAGAGGAAGTCTCTTGCTCCTTTTCCCATTAAACTCTACTCATTCATCAAATTTTAAGTCATATTTCTTCATGTAAGCTTTTCCTATCTAGTGTCTCAGGCTATGTTAAGTCCAGGTGCTTTCAAGTTACCTTGTACTGTATAATTATTTCATTAATATGTTTTTAGCCAGCATGATGACAAACTTCCTTTGTGAAAGCAGACTGGGTCACTTTTGGGTCACCACATTATTTATTGCTTTAATATTTTTCCTGAGACCCCATTTCTTCCCTCACCCCTTCTAAAAACGGATCGAGTTTTGGATACTGATTATTTTTTAGCCTCTCATAGTATTGTTAATCAGATAGCCATACTATATCTTCCCCTTAAACTTAGCAGCAGACATGGGAGAAAGGTCTCATCCCCTCAAAAACACTGTATCTCCAAGGACGGTGAGCAGGCACTTGAGAGGAATCTGGTAGCAATGTATACAAAAGGCTACAGATCTTCTGAAACTGTGTTAGTTCAGCTCATGACAGAAGAATATGAATATGATACCGATGACTGAGAACTCGTACCTCCACTTATGAGAGACTATGAGAAAAGGAAAATCATGCTGAGAGAGAGAAAGAGCAAGAGCTGGAGTGGGAACATGAGAGAGGAGTTTGGTAGTTCCAGTGTTTTCAACTCAGAGCCAACATGCTTGCTAGGGAGGTATTCATACCCCAGACCATTTTTTATTAGTTATTTCCTTTCAATTTTGAGTTAGCATATATTTTTGATATGAGAGGTCATCTGAATCTCACAGATGTGTACAGTTTACCTTATAATTACTTTTGCTACAGTTCCTTCCTTCTTCCTCTTCATCTCTATCTATATGCCGTTCCCCATACATATAGATACATATGACTCAACATGCCCACACTCAGTATCTTTTTCTTTCTCTCTCACTCTCATAACTCCCAGATAGACCCCTTTCTATATTCATTTCCTGGTATTAGTATGATGATGATGACCATCATCATCATCACCACCATTTTTGTTTTATATTTAGTTATTTTAGTAGGATTTCATGTTTTTTGGCTGGACTGGTCTTGGATTGCAATCTTCTTACCAATGCTGGGGTCACAGGTATGTGCTCCTGTGTTCTCTCTGTTAAAGGAGGGTCAAGATTGACCATCCCTGTTTCTTGAGTAGCTGGGACTGTAGCTGTGAGTTACCATGCATTGCTAAAATACTGTTTGACTACTGAGGACATTCATTATTCCTTCAGATTTACATAGTATTCTCATCATTTTTTTGTCCAGAATAATTAAGAGCTGAATACAAATGTTTCTTACCTCCAAACTTTCTTATAATGAGTTTTTTGTTGTTGCTTTTTAAAAAACAATTTTATTGTAAAGATGCTGTACAGCGGGATTACATGAGTAAGGTAATGAGTACATTTCATGTGTGTAAAGATCATTTCCAATATAGTGTCTTGTGAGTATCATTGTTGCAATGGGTCATCCTGTGTCCTTATTTCAGCATTTTGTTGTTCCCCTCCCCCTCCCCAAATTAGATAAACATATATACAAGTTGCAGGTACCAAAATTAAATACAGTGGCAATAGGGGATATACCATTGGGAGAAGAACATACGAAAGAAACAAAAAAAATCAAATAGTACATTAAAAACAACAACAAATGAAAATCTCTTGTGTTTTGTTTTATTTTCCTGGTCCTGGGCTTTGAACTCTGACTCTGGGCTTGGGTGCTGTCCCTAAACACCTTTGGCTTAAGGATAGCAGTCTACCACTTGAACTACAGCATCACTTCTGGCTTTTCTGTGGTTAATTAGAGGACTATCCTGCCCAGGCTGCCTTGGAACCATGATCCTCGGATCTCAGTCTGCTGAGTAGGTAGAATTACAGGTGTGTGCTACCAGTGCCTGACAAGGCATTATTTTTGTTGCCTTTTAAATAGACCATTATATTAAAGATTGTGTAATCTAAACTCTTCATTAGCAGGTGGGAAATAATACTTGTTTTATAATACATGATCTCAATAGATGTACATTTTTCTATGTAAGTTGTATGTGTGTGTTTGTGCTGTTTGTATGACTATACATGTGTCATTTTCTAAGTGAGATGACAAATAACTTACCAGAGACCCAAACTTATCTGTACCTTGTTCCCCCAATGCACTTTCATTCTATGAAACCAACAACTCTATCTAAAAAGCCAGGGAGCAGCGGGGCCCCAGTGGCTCATGCCTGTAATCCTGGGTTCTAAGGAGGCTGAGATCTGAGGATTGCAGTTCCAAGTCAGCCGGGGCAGGAAAGTCCGGGAGACTCTTATCTCCAATAAACCACTAAAAAACCGGAAGTGGTGCTGTGGCTGAAGTGATAGAGCTCTTGCCTTGAGCTGAAGAGTGCAGAGACAGAGCCCAAGCTCAGAGTTCAAGCGCCACGACTGACAAAAAGAAAAAAAAAAACAGGAAGCAAAGAATTGAAGGAACCCAATAAAAGAAGGAATGGAAGCATAGAATTTACTTGTGTATATTATACCACATTTTCTTGATCCATTCATCTATTGAGGGGTATCTGGGTTGGTTCTATATCTTAGCTATGGTAAGTAATACTGCAATGAACATAGTAGTGCTGGTAGCTTTAGTGTGGCCTTGCTTGTGATCATTTGGATAAATGCCCAAAAGTGGGATTGCTGGGTTATAGGGGAGCTCTATGTTTAGTCTTTTGAGGAACCTCCATACTGCTTTCCAGAGTGGTTGAACAAATTTACATTCCTACCAACAGTGCAGTAGGGATCCCTTTTGGCCACATTCCCTCCAGCATCTGTTGTTTCTTTGAGTGTTCATTGATGGGGTGTTTAATTTTTTGAGCTCCAGGTATATTTTTGATAAGAGGTCCTTGTCTATTGTATGGCTAGTGAAGATCTTCTCCCAATCCACAGGCTTTCTATATATCTTGTTAGCTATGTCCTATGCTTCCACCAGAAAGAAGGACATTGCACCATTTGTAAGGAAATGGAAAGACTTGGAAAAAAATTATATTAAGTGAAGTAAGTCAGACCCGAAGAAGCATTGGCTCCATGCTTTCCCTCATTTGTAATAATTAGTATGTGTCTAGGATACTCTTAGCAGAGGATCACAATAGCTCAATAGTTACGTACATAAGACCATTTAAAATGATGCTAATCGAAATAAACTCCAAGATATGTAAACAAGAGATCTTTTTTTGTTGTTGACCCGGTTGTTTTCATCAATGTACTATATCAAGTACTTTCTTTTTCTTTTTGGTTTATCTCTGGTAACCATTGTTTTTGATTCTGATACCCTGCATCTTGTGCATAGGTTTATCTGATTTGGGGAAAGGTGAAATGGTGAAAATGGTGAAACAAGAACAAAAGATGACCTAATGTAACAATGATACTCACAAGACACTATGTTAGAAGTGAACTTTACAACTTCAGGCAGGCTGTGGGAGGAATGGGGAGGGAGGGATAGTGGGAGAAAAATGAAGGAGGGGTAAGGATGGTTGACAAGAAATGTACTCATTCCCTTACTAATGTAACTGTAACCACTCTGTACAGCACCTTTACAACAAAATAAAATATAATAAAAAAGGAATGGAAATGATGATGAGAGAATACTTAGAAATATGGAAAGGCGCGATCGCAATGACCCAGCGGGGGCCGCCCGGGTCCCAGAGGCACAGGGGGCTGCCTGCAGATCACCCACACAGAAGCCACCTGAGGCACCGGCGTCAGACCCACCGGATCTCTACAACCCGCGAAGAAGCTGCCTGAGCGTGGACACTGGTGGACCCGACAGCTTTGATAGAGGCAGAGACAGAAAAGAATCACACAGAGCCACCACCGCCCAGCCCAGCCCGCAACCACCCAAACTGAACTCGGATTGCAACAACAACTGGCAACCTACACCACAAAACCAGCTCCAGGGTGAGCACCCCACAGGGGACAGTGTATCCCTCAAGGGAGACCAGAGCTGGAGGGAATCCCCAGACCCTGACCTAGACTCCCTACCCCAACACCCGAACCAAAGGACCCACTAAAACTGGGAACTATTCGAGAGCTCCACCAGCCCGTGGAGCACACTCCGCTGGCCAGGCCAGAGCAAGAGTGTCCCTGGAAGGGAGCTTAAATGCCCAATCCAGGAACAGCGCCCCTGGGTCAAGACTACCAACAGTAGAAGAAATTTGAACTGTGTCCTCCAGGCTGCATAACCTAGGTGGTATACATATCAGCACAGGCCTAACGAGCGCGCTCCAGGCTAGGGCTGGAACCAGGCCCGGGGATCTGGCGCCTGAACAACACAACCAACTCCTCCCAACTGAAGTAAAAAGCTGAGCATACACCTCAACAGAGGGGAGAAAATCAGGAAACAGCACTCCCTGGGAAGCACACCTGTGACAACAAAAGACCTAGAGGCTCAGGACAAGAGAAGCCCAAACCCCACCAAAACTCCACCCATATACCCTAGGCTGGAATTTGGGCAACACAGGCTGCCAGCACCTGATAGTAAGCAGGAGCTCAGGCTGATAAGGCGGCTCAGCAGTAGAGTGATAGTCTTGGATGTATGAG
>NW_012267219.1:19845090-19852951 GCF_000151885.1 Dipodomys ordii | reverse complement strand
TTGAACCACTACTAAATATCCCCATGCTGCTGATCACATATATGGTATATAACATGTGAGCACCGTTATATGTTACAGACTGTGATAGACAATTTGCTCCAGGAAAGTTAGAATGAACTTGTGACTTTAAATGAGCATCATTATTCCACAATACTGTGAAATTCCAGAAATTATGTAATCACTTAATCACAATAAAAAAAAAGAACCTCGGGGAAGGGAGGGAGGGAGGGAATGGTAGGGGGAAAACAATGGAGGGGGTAACAATGTTCAAGAGGAAGTGTACTCATTTCCTCACTCATGTAACTGTAACCCTCTGTATAGTATCTTTACAATAAAAAAAAAGAAATATGGAAAGGTTGAGAGAGTTTGTATTACGATATACATCTTCACCTAAAGCATTTTTATTACTGCCTATGAAATCTGAGACTGAAGCTTGTATTTGTGAATATTTTTAACTTTGGATATTGATACAATGTGTGTTAGTAAGGGTAAACGAAGAAGCAGTTTTATAAACGGAACCAATCTAGATAAAGCACAGCTGTGTCCTAACATCATAAGAGAGTAGAAAATGTTCCAGACTTAAAGAAAGCTACAGATGTAACAACGGTGATGGTTTGGATATGGGAGATAGCTGCTGACTACCAATTTAACCTAAACCACAGCCGTACTGAAAAGATACTGAAGAGATGCAATACATTACATGTAAATAGCATTTCAAAATTTAGGAAAAAAATAGGATAATTTTGCTCAATTATCTTTGACTATCTTTAGACTTCCTTAAAATCCATTAGCAAACTTTGTGTGAATTTAACAGAAAATGTTATTTGTTGATAAATATTTTTTTTCCACCAAACTAGCAAAAATTCAGATCTTATTTAAGGGGGATTACTGAGTATTTCCTGCATATATGTGTATATATGTGGACATAAATAGTTTTAAAAAATAAGTAAAAGTGTTTACTTTGATTTTTGTAAAATTCTGACTATTGTGTAGCTATTTGAAGTCTTCAAGCATGTTTTGTTGGTTCTTGGTCAATATTTTCTTGTGTATTTTACAATAATTGTTTTCAAAAGTAAGGTTTACCTAGCTTAGTGATAAGAAGCTGTAGGAGTAATACAAATTTTAGTTCTAAGGGGATCTCAAATGTGACATGACATCAGCAAAAGATATTGATTGAAGATTAATTTATCTATCCAAGTAACACTGAAATGTGTGGCAGGTTAAAAAAAGTAATCAAAATAATTAAATTTAATATGGCAGAAACTTGTATGACCTTGATTCAATTCAGGCCAAGATTCACATCTATTAATTGATTCCCTATAGGATTTAAATGTAAACAAAAGAACCCTCCCCAAATTACTTTATCTCACGGCAGGTCCATAACACCGGCTGAAGGTCTGGTGTGTGTGTGTGTGTGTGTGTGTGTGTGTGTGTGTGTATGTGTGCGTGCTGTGGCTTGAACCTGGAGTCTCTGCCTTTTCTTACTCAGCTTGGCTTGCTTACTCAAGCCTTGTGTCTTACCACTTTAGACAAGCCCAAGCCTTGTGTCTTACCACTTTAGACAAGCCCACAGTTGATCATTTTGCTGTTCATTGGAATAAAGTCTCCATGAACTTTTTGTTCTAGGGTTGTCTTAAGCCACAATCATCTAAATGTCAAACCTCTTGAGATGCAATAGGCATGAGTCACTGGTGATCCACTTAAAGCAACTCTTGTTCTGCTTGCAGTATTGAGAATTGAATTCAGGGCCTCACACTTGCTATAGCGGAAGGCATTCTACTACTTGACCCATGTCTCTATAGCTTCTTTTTCTGTTTTTATCTAGAGGAAGCAACTTTTCTCATCTGTGCTGGAGTAACCAAATTTTATGGGTTGTTGTAGAAAATCCACAAAGCCTGTCACACAATATATGGAGGTAAAAGTGTTACCTTTGCTATTTCTATTGTCACCACGGTTACTATTTGTAATCTGTAAGGACAAGTAATGGAATACCAAGAATGAAGGAAGCTACCACTATTAAGGTAAAGAAAGTAGAATTTACAACTATAAACTTGAAACGTTGATACTTAATGTTAATTTTTGATAAATAAACATTCAAATAGTTTTTGAGCAGCTAAAAAAGAGAAAGTGATCATGGATTTGCTTCAAATGAATCATGTCAATCTAAATACATTTATTTTGAAAAAATACTAGACCAATAAACAAACTTATCCAAAGAAAGTCATCTGGAGAAGTAAGTCAATAGATAAACACTTTATTCTCATAATTATGAAAAAAATAAAATAAAGGCAGGTTTTTTATTGATAAGAAAATGAATTTGTGTAAAAATTGGTGTTAAAAATATATATTATATATATCAGTGCTTCTGACTCTAGCACTGCTGTACTTTGTAGGGTACACTTATCAATTACCAGATGAAATAGAGTAATAAAATTCTTAGAAGACAGTATTTGTACCTATAACCAATCTTCTTATTTTTCTGTCAAAACTCAAATATGGTTTAGCTATTAACTGTATTAATTGTAGAAGTAAAAACCTAGAAAACAATTAAAAAAGAAAGACAAATGTAATGTTCTATAAAAACCTTTACAATTTTCCATAAAAATTACAAACATTGATATTATTTATTTCATGTTTTCTTACCAAAGTGTATTTAAGTTTGAAAAGTTAGCAACAAAACTTTAAGAAGAAAACCTACGTAATACAGAGAAAAACAGAAGTAAATTTTAATAATCCATAGTTACAAAAAGAATTATACTGGAAATTCGAGTGTATTTTAGGGAAATATTACATTTAATTTTTTTCAGGAACATCTAGCTAAAATGATAATCAGACATTTGTGGTTTTCTTTCACAAAGAAAACTTCAGATCCGATGGTTTTACTTCTGATCTTTACCAAATAATGAGATTTTTCTAGAGAACAGAAGAAAAAGCAAAGCCTTGCTTATTTTATAAAGCTCAGACAATTTTACTACCAACATACACATTTTAGGAAAAATAAAAAGCTTTCATGAATGCTTAATATTACTGATCCCATTAAATGTTATATTCATGTGCATAAATTATGCAACTTAGTGAAATAACTCAATAAGTCTAAACACAAAATCAATACTTAACAATAGATAAACACATAACTCTATTTGTGCCACAATACCAAGAAAGCATCAATATTTCAAATTTTAACAAAAGTGTGCAAAATTAAGGCATTAAGGCATTGGATGGTCTGAAAATACATAAACAGTGATATAGTGTGCCTATGAATTGGAAAAAATGTACTGTAAAGATGTCAAATGTTCCTAGATACATTTGTAGATCTGATGCATCACATCTATCTCACGATCACACAAGCATTATATGCATCACACTATCATTATAGTGACAATGGTTGAAATTATATAATTGCTATTTAGTTGGAGGAGATGACTCAAAATTTCCATAAAGATACACTAGATGAAGATTTTTGAAGCAACCAATGTGATCATTACTGAGCCTGACCTAAAAGAGATTAAAGCATCTTGTAGAGCTACACAGTATGTTATATAGGTGTAGTGCAACAGGCCAACAGGGTTGATGAAAAGAATATATGGCTGTTGGCAATAAAAAGTGTATTTTTTAAGTGAATCATAGTGATATAATTGAGTATTGGTCAAGAAATAGTGGAAATAGTAACTTGAAGATTATAGAATTTCTTTTTTTTAAATAAGTTTTTATTGTGAAAATACCATACAGAGGGGTTACAATTACAGGAGCAAGGTAGTGAATACATTTCTTATTAAGCATTGTTGCTTCCTCCTTTGTTTTTCCCTACCATCCCTCTAGTAGTGAAAAATATCTTCATGACTAAGTTGTCTTCATGAATCATAAAAACTCTTAATCAAAAAGACAAGTTAATCTTTGACTACACTAAAATTAAGAACTAGTTGTCTATCATTATTTTGAGAGCTTCTTTTCATCAGAATGTGAACAATCATACAGTAGAAGTTACAGCATGTATAACTAATAAACACATACAATCGTAAATATAATGCCAATATACCCAAGACATTCTTACAGAACAGTAATGAAAACCAGCACTTCAAATGAAAAATGAGCTACTGCATAAAACAAAAAATGCAATTGTTAGTGAGAAATAAAAAAAGATCTGTTTCATTTATGGTTAAATATACATATGAATCATACCTAAATATTCTTACTCTCTAGATGACTGCATAAAGAGCTAAATGAATTTGTGGGACAAGAATCCAAATGTAAAATATCTTAAGAAATCTTTTAGAAAACTAGTATAACATTACCTAGTATATGTGTAGAGGAGATAGCTAGCAAGTTAAAAACAAAAACAAAAAAATCCTGAAAACCTAGGTGTAAGTGGTGTATGCCAGTCATCCTAGTTATTCATGAGTCTGAGATATGAGGATTACAGTTGAAAGCCAGCCAGCCAGGAAAAACAATAAGACTCTGATCTCCAAGTAACCACCAAAAAGAAAAAAGCCAAAAGTGGAGCTGTGGCTCATGTGATATAACACTTCCTTTGAGCAAAGAGACTGGACAGTGCCCCGTCTCTGAGTTCAAGGCCCAGGATACACACACAGACAGAAAAACAGATAGACACACAGACAGACAGACACACACACACCAAATAGAAAGCAATAAAAGTAAATACTAAACAAGAAAATAGATTTTAAAAAAGTTGTAAGGTACTCATACAATGGAATGTAATAAAATTACGGATGTATCTAACAAGTACAATGAAAGCAAAGAGAAGCAACTCATTAAATAGTATGTAAAAACATTGCTCTAAGTAGACAAACTTCAAAAAGAAATGCAGTGCTGTTATAAGCAAGGAGTAATTGCTATAAATTTCACATAAATTACAACACATAGCCTTTTGCCTCAAGGTGCTGAACACTTTTCATAGACCAGTTTGGTATTTGTATATCTTTTGAGAAATACATATCTATGTCCTTCATTCATTTCTTAGTCATATTATTATTATATATTAATTTCTTTTGATGTTGTGTGTAAATTTCTTATATGTTTTGAGTGATAATTTCCTGTCAGATGCATGGCTTGCAAACAGTTTGTAGATGACATTTCATCTTATTACTTCTTTTGCTAGGCAAAAGCTGTAAATCAAGGCAATATAAAATAAAACTTCACCTCCACAATAAAAAGGCTACAACAAGAAAGAAAGATAATAATAAAAGACATGGAAAATTTAGAATCCTTATTTCCATTGTTGAAAAATGTAAAATGGTGCAGACATTTCAGAAAACTGTTTAGCAGTGTTTCAAAGTATTAGTGTTAGCGTGTCAATAGTTTCAGTTCTATTTACAGTTCCAAAGAAGTGAAAGCACGCATCTTCACAATCAGTACGAAAATATTTATACTAAAATTATCCAAACATAAAAACAATTTAAATATTGACCCACTAATGAGTGGCAAATAAAGTTTGTCAAACAATGAAATATTACTCAGCAATAGAAATGATTGATGTAGTTTTTTTTGATTAACTTGAATTAATTGTACAGAGGAATTTCAACTCAACCTGTTGAATACTTGTACAATGTATCTTGATCAGCATCACGTCTTCCATCATTATCAATCCCTCCCTCCAATCTATCCCAAGCACATTTGTTTCAAGTTTCCTACTTCCGTTTTCACATTTGTTCATTGTGTTATAACTGTATTCAGACATGAAATAGTGTGGATGAAGACATATTGAAGAGAAAACAAGTAGCCCCAAAGAAGCTACAGATTGGGTGATTAAATTTATCTATAGAGATATTAGTAGCTTCTGAAGCTTGACAAATTGAGGAGAAGATAAACAATTATTATTAATATGTAGAGGATTTTTTTGAAAAAAATGTGCTAAATGGGTTGTGGTGATGGTTGCACAGCTTTTAGAATATGAAGATGAATTGTATACTTGAAATGATGAATGATATGGCATATGAAACTTGACAAATCTGTTTTCTCAAAAAGCAAAAGACAAAGGATAGCCCAAAGAGATAAAATTATCCTCAAGTAGAACAGATTTGGTTCAACAGAAGGGAAAACTGAAAGGGAAATTCAAAATAAATGAATTGCTCCAGAAGGAACAACCTGATTCTGTAATGGGATGAGTTTTTGCTTACTCCAGATGTTTAAAGCAGAATAGGATATAATAAATGTGTGAATGATTTATGTGTGCTTGGAATAGATAGTTTATAGAGTTTCAGTCATAAGACTCTTCGACAAAGGAGGATGAATATGGTTTGATTTCATAATTAAATACAGTATAAATAGCTCATTCTTTTTTGCAAAGAAGGAATATATATTAAAGTAGTTAATACAACATGGAATGAATGTTTACTCTTGTTAAATTGTGTCGTAAATCAATGCTCTTAAAAATTGGAATACTGCTGGTATACTTGGCCATGAAGGGGATTGCTGTTTAAGCCCTAGTCAGCTCGGTTCCATCTCCAACAGTAACAAGCAAAGAGTGAAAATTGAGTTATGGCTCAAGTGGTAGAACACCAGCCAAGCAAGTACGAGGTCCTATACTCACAAAGCCTAGTATTCCTTCAAAAGACAGTAAAGACAGTATAGAATATTTGCAAATACTTCAACATCTCCTTGCATGGTGCATAGTAAAATGCAGCTAATACAATTAATTAAAAGGTGACCTATTTCCATGAAGAGAAAATACATCAGTTGTCTAATGCTTAAGTTTAGAAGATATCCTCACATGTTTTCTTTATTTAATGGGTAGTTTTTGAACTATAAATAAATTTTAAACATCAATGAGAAAAATGGTGAAAGTTGGAAGGAACATAATGTTTCGATAGGTGCTTTTTGATTTATGAATTATTTAAGAGCAGTCTTAGCCAAAGCCCAATATTCTAGCCTTTTGAAATTTTACAAATTGCTAAGTACTTTAAATCTCAATTTCTTTACTAGTTAAATGAGGTTAATAACAGTAACCTTACCTGTTGTTGAGAAGAGTTAAAGACATAAATCACTTAGGATAAAGTTTGAAATGTGGTAAGGACTCTCTAAATGTTTATTAAACAAATCCAGACAAGAGTGTATGATCTCTATAATCAGAATAGGTTTGATTTAAGCAAAGCTTCAGAAGTGCAATGCAGAAAAAAGCTGGAGTTAATTAGGAGAAATCCTTTGGGATTTACTTATATTTTATCTCAGCAAGTTGTTTTCTTCCTTCTAGCTGCAGAATTTGTCCTCTGCCTAAGAGGTGGACTGGCAAATAAGAACTTTAAGACATATATAAATATTTATTCTTCATATATCTCTTGGGATGCATACACTTAGTAGACTGGCTAAAGATAATAGGGAGCCATGTGTACTGTATATTTATCCTATGAACATATGTGGAGCCTCGTAGGACATTATATAGATTTAAATCTTGATATAACTGATGAGATCTGTCATTTCATTCTTCAGTTTTAAAATACATCCAAGATAAATCTGACATAAAATAGTGAAAATTTTAACTTTGGCACTGGCAGTAAGAATAGAACTGCATGAGTAAATTGTATCTTGGATGACTGTCTGTCTTGAATGTAATTTGCAGATTCCTTTATCAGCCCTTTGTCTTGGACTGAGTGTGTAGGCACAATCTGAACTTTGGACTTATGGCTTGATGAAGATGTGATTATCGTATACTTAAGTACTACACCAATAATGCTTTCCTTGGTTTTAAATTCAGACATAGCTAAGATTTTTAAATACTAAGACAATATCATTTTCTATTTAAAAATATTTGATACATTTCTTTTTTTCATATGGTTGCTCATTATTTTATTGTTTTTATTAATTGTGAAAATACTGTACAGAAGAGTTACAATTACATGGGCAAGAT
>NW_012267219.1:19811239-19844725 GCF_000151885.1 Dipodomys ordii | reverse complement strand
CCTATGTTTCTTTGGGCCTCGTTTACTTCACTTTATATAATTTTTTCCAAGCCTTTCCATTTCCTAACAAATAGGGCAATGTCATTTTTTCTGATGGAGGAATAGAATTCCATTGTGTATATATACCACAGTTTCTTGATCCATTCATCTACTGAGGGGCATCTGGGTTGGTTCCATATCTTACCTATAGTAAATAATGCTGATCCAGCAATCCCACTTTTGGGCATTTACCCAAATGTTTACAAACAAGACCACACTAAAGCTATCAGCACGACTATGTTTATTGCAGCATTATCTGATACATTTCTAAAAGTAAAAACAGGACACAAAATAATTCTGGAATAGCTACCCGTCTGTGACTTTGTTATTGTTTTATTTTGGCTTTCATTGTTCACTATTTTGGGAATAGTATATAATAATAGAGATGATTGAAATATATTATGTAATTTTGGTATCAAAGAAGCCACCAAGATTTAGAAATAATTTGAGGAATCTTTCCTTGTTATTTGTTGGTGTAAGAGTATCTATTTCCTCCCATGAAAAAAGAAAAGTCTTTTTTTTTTTTTTTTGAAAACTCACCTACAGAATTTCTGTCCTCAGTCTCCAAATTGAAAATATCCAAATCTTGGCTCTCAGAATTGCTTACAAGCTTCCTCTCTCAGCTTTTTTCTTCTCTCAGATTTTATATTACAGTAACTTTCCCATAAGTTTTCTACCCTCCCATACACATACCCATTCTCAAGAATGCTGAAAGAGTAAAATTTGGGTAACACCTTAAGATGAAACAGCGTACTCTTCAGTTTCATATCTCTTATTACAAAAGCAATACTTCATTTATTTCTATATATATTCTGTAGCACGTAGACAGGTTATCTTACCATTTCAGAAACCTATGAGTTGCATCATATTTTTATATTTGGAATTCTTTGAGGATTGGAACGATATTTGATTTTCATTATAAACTTCCACGATTCTGTTTTTTTTCAAGATGAATTGAGGTGGTAGATTTGAAAAGACATATATAATTACAAACATATATCAAAGAAAATTATGGGTAAATGCCAGTGGATTTAGTATAACAGATGAGAGAAATAGATCATTATGACAAATCCTAGGTTCTTAGTGTAGACAGCTGGAACTACTGAATAAAGAACTTTTCAATAGTGTGTGTGTGTGTGTGTGTGTGTGTGTGTGTGTGTGTGTGTGCATGCATGTGCATGTGTGTGCACATGGGTGTTGTAAATCAAGAGTTTCTGCTTTGAGTATAACAAATTGCTATGGGGGAAAATAAGCATATGGGAGTCATTCAAGTACAATTAATAATTATCATTGGATGTTTAGAGATAAAATTTTCATATTGTATATGAAAAGATTGCCCAGAAATAATGCTAGAAAGCCTTCAACATTGAAAGGATAGAAGAAGAGAAACCAAAAGCCAGAGATTTAAGGGTCCAATGGAATGAGAGCAAAGCTGGAAAAGTACAGTAGAAATTGTACTATCTGGAAGTGGATAGGTGTCAAGGAATGCTTGTATGAAACTAGGAAGTAAGACCACATGTATGTTGAAAGCAATCCTTGGCACAAAAAGACATTGACAAGAAAGGGGAGAGGCAAAGATAAGCCAAGCAGGCCAATTCTGAGAAAGTTAGAGACCGTGTTCTTTGAAGTCTAGATTGAATAACTATCCTCTGAGGAGAAAAAGAGGCATTGTAGTGTTTTGAATATAAAATGTTTCCCATTCATTTCTGTGTTGACGGACTCATCTCCAGCTGGTGACACTATTTTGGGAGGTGGTGGAAACTTTTGGAAATGGGGCCACTCTGGAGGAAGTAGATTATTGGGAACTTGTCTATGAATGGTATCTCCTACCTGTCTCCTTCCTGTTACTTTCTCTGTTTTCTGGCCTTCATAGGGGGAGCAATTTGGCTCTGCCATAGACTTCCACAAGGATGTCTAAGTTAACTGTGGACCAGTAAAACACTGGGGCCAACTGACCAGAAACTTAAATCTCTGTGAGGCAAAATAAATTGATTTTCTAGGGTATTTGTCACAGTAAAGGAATGTCAGTAAAGGACAGTAAAGGAATGCAATAATTGGTATACATTTAGGATAATTTTATCAGAGGAGTAGAAATGCTCAAAAGCCATGTACGTATGACCATATAAGAGGATGCTAAGTGAAATCAACCCCAAGATATGGACACAAAAGGTCTGTCTTTGTTGTTGTTGTTTTCAATGTATTATTTTTTGTTTCCTTTGTATGTTCTTCCCTCTATGATATATCCCCCTTTGTCACTGTACTTGATTTTGGTACCCTCCATCTTGAATATACATTTGTCTAATTTGGGGAGGGGAAGAGGAATAACAAAACACTGAAACAAGGACCCATTGCAACAATGATACTCACAAGGTAGTATACTGGAAATGAAACTTTGGGCGGGGTGGGAGGAAGAAGGAAGGGGAAGAGTGAGGGATGTGGGGGAGGGAAGGGATAGCGGGAGAACAACAAGGGAAGGGGTAACAATGTTCGACAAGAAATGTACTCATTGCCTTACTCAGGTAACTGTAACCCCTCCATACAGCATCTTTACAATAAAATAAAATTTAAAAATGTTTAAATTGTGACCTTCAAGTAGAACATTGCAAATAGATAAAAACAAAGTAATGTGAAAATATTATAAACTAAAAGAAGTTTTCATGTAAAAAATAGTGAAGCAAAGAGAAAGTCAAAATATTGCTACAGGCAGGCACGTATATTGGGTGGTGGAAATATGGGAGAATTCAAGTCTAAAGTCTTTTTTTTTCTTTTCTTTCCTTAGAGAGTATACAATAAATTGAGTAGAGAAAAATAGGGCAACAAAGAAAGGGCAGAGGGGTTCTGGATGTTGCTCACTGGTATAGTGCTTGCCTTGTATGCAAAAACAAAGTCCCCTTCCTAATCCCACAAGGAAGGTAGAAGATCTGAAAAATACTATATGGGAGAAAATTCCAGAATGAGAAGCAAATTGACTAGGGCAAAAAGAAAAGAGTAGAATTTTGGGGCAACATTGAAAATTTGAGGCTTAGAATCATGAAATTTGAAGTGGAAGTCATCAGTTTAACTATACGTTATTTTCAAGCCACATTCAATTGCTTGACTGTAAGTTTGGAGAAGATAAATATCAGTGCTAGAGTTTTCCTAAATACATGTCAGTGGAAAGAAGGAAGTAGGAGTTTCTTTAAGGACAGATTCTGATGAAGCAAGAGGAAACAAAAGCTTGGTGAGCAATGAAAGGAAGAGAGAACAGAGTCATGGAAAATGGAATTGAAGAGGGTGAAGGTTTTGATGAACAATTAATGCCTGATATGTCATCTGTATATTGTTAGATATTAAATGAGTAGCGAGGGAAACTATTGGTGCTCCTGGAAGTTGATGGTGTCAGATGTATCTCAGAGGAGCCAAGAGATGTTTAATTGAACATCAAATAGGATATGACTCACTGTAATAAAAAATAACTCCTTCATTCCTCTAAATCTCTGCTTCATTATCCAAGTGTGCAGAATGCAGGTAAGTCAGAAGGAAGTCAGCTTTCAGAAGTAAAGAGAATTTTAGCTTAAAGAATGAATAAACTGTATGGTGTGAGGCCATAATGTTGGTAAAAGAGATTTTTATTTGAATTCAAGTAAAAAAGATTTAGTACATGAAATTTGCATTTTGAACATGCAAGCAATCATAGCCTAAATAGAAGATACTTGCTACATAATCTAAATAGAAGAGACTCTTGCTACAATTTTATAAAGCTGGATAAGGAAGCTTCAGGAAAGGTACTTATCTTGAAGTTCACGTTTTCTCGAAAATAAAAGAGTGTGATTGAAAGCATAGAATGCAGCATGACACATTTTGAATAACTTGAACTATTGTTTAGTAACTTTTAAATCCAATATTCAAAAGTTTGCTAAATCCTCAAACACACAGATAGATGTTTTGGAGTCTGATTTATATGCATTTTCTCACTCCCTCTCCCTCTCTCTCTCCCTCTCCCCCCTCTCTTTCACTTACCAATCTATTAGAATGCTGCGCTTCTTAAAGATGATTTGAAAGCAACTGTCCAATATTCAGCATTAAATGATTACAAAATCAAAATACTTTGTGTCCATTAATAATTGCTTAATGCATTTTCTGTATTTTTACAAGGGAAATGTAAAGTAAGTCACGTGTAAGTTTGATGACGATTTTTAATTCTTTACTTTTTTTCTCTTTTTTGATTTTTTTATTGTGAAAATACTGTACAGAGGGGTTACAATTACATGAGCAAAGTAATGAATACATTTCTTATCAAGCATTGTTGCCTCCTCCTTTGTTTCCCCTTCCCATCCCTTCCCATCCCCCCCACAATCTCCCACCCTCTCACTCCAAATTCTTTTGATGATTAGTTTCATCATAGGTCTAGAGTTCCTCAGAGATGGTCTCCTCTATTAGGGTTTGCAAATATGAATACTAAAATATTTTCAAAAGTCTTCATTTGGGACTTGAGCCTCAGTAATAACTCTTCATTGAGGTATGGCTTATGGGAATGTGATTCTGAAATGAAAATACAGAATACCTTCTTGATCATGTATATGATTATTATTGTGTATATATGTTATAGGCAACACTTAAAATTCAAATTATTTCTGAAGTTAAAATTAAACTGGTATCTGTAATTTTACTTATTCACAGAAAACTTTAAATAAGAGGAAGCACTAAGAACCTGTTCTTTCTGTGTTGTTATCCCCGTGTTGTGGCCAATTATAGAGCTAAGGTTCTCTAGAGCACCCAAAGCTACCAAATATCAAATGATTTTATGACATCTAAAAGTTTCTGAATGTCAAAGTCTGTGGTCATTTAGGACTAGACAGATATACTACATAAAATAACAATGAGAGAACAATTTCAGAGAGAAGGATAACCAGAGGAGTGCTAGTATGTGTTGATGAGGCCAGATTATGGAGTCATGTGGCCTGAGTCAGAATTGCTGCCCAGAACAGAAGGGAACCTTACTGCATTGTTGGTGGGAGTGTAAACTTGCTCAACCACTTTGGAAAGTAGTATGGAGGTTCCTCAAAAGACTCCACATAGAGCTCCCCTATGACCCAGCAATCCCACTTTCGGGCATTTACCCAAATGATCACAAACAAGTTAGTACTAAAGCTACCAGCACAACTATGTTTATTGCAGCATTATTTACCATAGCTAAGATATGGAACCAACCCAGATGCCCCTCAGTAGATGAATGGATCAAGAAAATGTGATATCTATATCTATATATATCTATATAATGGAATTCTATGCCTCTATCAGAAAGAATGACATTGCTCTATTTCTTAGGAAATGGAAAGACTTGGAAAAAATTCTATTAAGTGAAGTAAGCCAGGCCCAAAGAACCATAGGTCCCATGGTTTCCTTTATTTGCAATAACAAGTGTATGTCTGAGACAAACAGAAAAGATGATGTTAGGTGAAATGAACCCCTAGATAAGTATTCAAATGTTTTTTTTTCTTTCGTGCAATTGTTTCTAACATATTTATAAGATGATTTCTTTGTTGCTTTGTATGTCCCTCCCCCACAGTATAACTCCTGTTTTCACTGTATTTTATGTTGGTATAATTTGTGGAGGGGAAGGGCAAAAACAAGTCATTTAAATAGGGATACAGGTGGACCCATTGCAACAATGAGATATACAAGTTGTTATGTCGAAAAACAAACAAACAAACTTTACAACCTTGGCTGGGGGGTGGGGGTTAGTGGGGGTGTGGGTGGGAGATGGGAAGGAATGGGAAGGGGAAACAAGGTAGGAGGCTATAATGCTTGATAAGAAATGTACTCATTACCTTGTCCATGTAATCGTAACCCCTCTGTACAGTATTTTCACAATTAAAAAAATAATAAAAATAAACAAAAATAAAAAAGAATTGCTGCCCAGAACTCTACTCTCATTGCAAGCCCCTCCCCCACATCTCATGGAACATTTACCTGTGAAAATCAGCCTCACCTCCATGTGAAATGGAAATTATAATAATTACTTTTTCATTTTTGATTAGGATTAATTGTAATAATGTACACCAAAGATTTGCAACAATGTCCAGCAAACTACTTATCATTGGCTGTTACCCAACGAATACATTCACGGACCAACTTGACATAAACTGTCCTAGGTAGAATAGAAACATGTTTCCAGTCAATACAAAGCATCGATGCTGCTTAAACATGTATTTCTGTCTAACAGTCAGTTACTGTCCTTTGTAATTCTTTCTCAGTTTCAAAGGATAATCTAGCTCTCTCTTTTTTCACTCTCTATTGTGTCTACATATGTACAGTCAATAAATTGTGTGCAACAATAAATGAAATTCAGTAAATTAACACAATTGTCTGTATTAATTGCCTTACATTCAAATCTTAATGACTTTTTAAATAAACTGATAGCTCTTAATGACATGGAACTCTTATTTATCTAAATGATATATGTAAATGATGTAAAACTCTTATTGTATCAAAATAATGGAAAAATAATAAATTTAACTTAATTTATCCTATAGGGATTCATTATTATTGATGCATAATCTCATGAAAGATTGTAAGGGGATATTATTATATAAAATTCAAGCATACATCAAGTTTATTTTGTTATAAAAATATGAAAGCTAGTATTTTTAACTAGATAAATGAAAGCCACACAAACATCTAAAACATAATTTTGCTAAGAATTTTTTATCAATTGTCTTTCTATGATTGACCTTCACATTCTCTTCTGTTTATAAGGTTTAAATAAATAGATTATTAAGCCAATTTAATATAATTTATAGCATTGCAGGACTGAAGAATGATCTTGTTATAAAAACAAAATTTGTAGAAAAATTCTTTAGAAACTAGAAGCTGCATTGACATTATTAGTAAAAATAAATTATCAGATACTTAAAAGATGTTCAGTTTTATCACCTACTTAATAAAAGAATGTCACTTCTCCATTTTATGATATTTTGGCTGCATCCCAAGTTAAACTTGGTCGTTTCATTGTCATTCAAAATGATAATTCATGGATAATAGTCATTTCACTCAGTTCTTTTGGGCATCATTGTCATAGAAATTATTTAAAATTATTGAAATTCAGGATGCCTGGGGATTAAGTAGAGGAAGTAATAATTTTAAGCCTCCAGTAGGATATTGAAATTTCTTGCATATGTTATTTCTGAGAGAAGCATGGTTTTAATTGGAGATTTTTATTTTATCTGATTTTATTTTGGTAGGTTTTGCCCACAAAAGTATAAATTTTTGAAGAACAATAGCTTTAGGTTTCTTGGGAGAAAATATCTAATTGAGGCTGTTGGATACTTCAACTTACTCTGTTGTCATGGTAACTTAAGATTTTAAAAGTAAAAAATGTGTTATAAGATTGGAGTTTGCTTTTGTTATTAAAATTTTATCTTCCAACACACATAAAATATAATATATTTGTCTTTAATATAACATCTAATTTCAATGTGTCTACACATTGATGAGACTCCTATTTGGCAGACACAAAATTAAAAAAAACAAACAAAAAGAAATAATTATTTGCCTAGATTTCACTAAAAAAATCAAAGCAATGAGATAAAATATTTCCTCCTTTTATATTCTAAAAATATCAAGTATCCTAAGTTTGAATCCTAAACAGATCATCCTGTAATTTGTCGATTATCACCAAATTTCATCTACTGTTCAAAGATAAGAGTTTTCTCAATACCTATATTTTTTCCCAGATGGTGATGGATAATTAGTACAAAATGATAGTAGGTTTAAAAAAATCAAACAAGCCTCAAAATTAATTTTGATGAGATTTATTTTCTAAGTTATTTAATATTTAATATTAATTTTCTAAGTTAACCATAATGTCACCTCTTCATGAAGATCCATTTAAGAAAATCTGCACAATTACAAAAAACATTAAAAAATATATCATTTAAGGGGGCTGGGAAGGTGGCTCAGTGGTAGAGTGCTTGCCTTGCATGTATCATAAGGCCCTGGGTTCAAATCCTCAACACCAAATAAGCAGAAAAAGCCGGGAGTGGTGCTATGGCTCAAGTGGTAGAGCGCTAGCCTTGAACTGAAGAGCTGAGGGACAGAGCCCAGGCCCAGAGTTCAGGCCCTACTACCGACAAAAAAAAAAAAAAAAGAAAATCTTTTATGTATTCCAAACTCTTCAGATCAAATATTTATTATGAATTAACAATAAGTCACACCCTGTGCTAACTTTCTATGAGCACATTCATGAATAATCACTTCCTGTTACCACAAAGCTCATAGCTTAACAAAAGATATGTAGGGCCTATAAAGATCAGGGTTTAACCTGACAGAGTTAATAGTTTGCCAAGTTACATGGGAAACTACTGATTGTAAAAATCCAATTACAGCCTGGCGCTGGTAGCTCAAACCATTAATCCTAGCTACTCAGGAGGCTGAGATCTGAGAATCATGGTTCAAAGCCAGCACTGGCAGGAAAAGTCTGTGAGACTATTATCTCCAATAAACCACTCAGAAAACCAGAAGTGCTACTGTGGCTCAAGTAGTAGAGCACTAGTCTTGAGGTGAAGAGCTGAGGGACAGTGCCCAGGCCCAGAATTCAAGCCCCAGGACCGACAAAAAAAAAAATCCAATTACAGCATTATCTGCTAGGTGAAGGATACAGACATAAGAAGAGAAAAACTAAGAGGACAAAATATCTCATTATAATAAAAAAAAATCCTGTCCTGATAGTGCTGAGATTTCCATTGTGAAGTTGCTAACTTTTCACCTTGTTTTTTTTTTTTTTAATTTGAGTGTATCTGACTTTAGACAGTTTGGTAATGTGACTGTGAGAATCACATATCAGGAACTTGTCAAGGGACACAACAAATTAATATCAAGTTGTCCAGCTTGTGGATAAAGCTTTGGGGACTGAGCAGGCTTTGTTTTGAATTGAAGAATTATAGCCAGATGTTAAAGAAAACAAAAGAATTTTGAATTTAGTCCAGTTTACAGGGAGATTATCAAAGCTAAAAAGTAACAAGCAGAGATATATTCTACAGATGTTCTACAGGGTTATTTTTTCTGAAATATAGTTTTCTTTTTATAATTCCTTATTTTTCCAAAGATATCTTCTGATTATGCATTAGCATAGCCAGAATAACCACACAGTCTTGTTAAAATCTTGTTTAACTTATCAAGTTACCTTAACCCTAAGTGGAAATTTATACTCGTAAATGTAGTGTATTTTTCATTTCAACCAATAACCATTTGATAGTAATCACATGATCTATATCTCTAATGTATTCATAATTTTTATAGCATTTTAAATTTAGACTCAAATTTATCAGTAGCAGTGTGTTAAAATGTTTGTGTAATTAATCATGTGGTCTGCCTTTGAAAAAGAGATGGTAAAGAACACGAAAGTTATAAGCGATATTTTTCTTCCAACATTTATCATACAATTTAGTGCTCATGTCTTCCATTTCATCCTTGGCTATATAGATACTAGGAAAAAAACCAAGGTATCTAATAAATACATAAATTATTATTTGCTTTAAACTATAAGATTCTTTTTTTTTTTTTTTTTGGTCCGGTCATGGGGCCTGAACTCTGGGCCTGGGCGCTGTCCCTCAGCTCTTCAGCTCAAGGCTAGTGCTCTACCACTTGAGCCACAGCGCCACATTTTTCTTTGCTTATGTGGTGCTGAGGAATCAAACCCAGGGCCTCATGCATGCAAGGCAAGCACTCTACCACTGAGCCACCTTCCCAGCCCCTAAACTGTAAGATTCTTGAGGTAAGTGGAAGGTACATTTTAACTTAAAAAATTCTATTATTGGGGCTGGGAAGGTGGCTCAGTGGTAGAGCGCTTGCCTTGCATGCCTGAGGCCCTGGGTTCAATTCCCCAGCACCACATAAGCAAAAAGAAAAAAAAGCCGGAAGTGGCGCTGTGGCTCAAGTGGTAGAGTGCTAGCCTTGAGCTGAAGAGCTGAGGGACAGCGCCCAGGCCCAGAGTTCAGGCCCCACGACTGGACCAAAAAAAAAAAAAATTCTATTATTTTTACTCATTTTTAATTCCAAGTTTCATTTCTTCACGTACAAAGTGTAAAATATTAGGTAGTGATGTAATAGATCACTTACCAGAATTTTCAGACAGTGTTGCCAGTTTCACCTAACTGTCATGACATGCTTAAAATAGAAAATCAGATAAATTCATATACATAGTGTTTTCACTTAAAAAATTCATTTCGTGGAATAAATTTTTTCTGTCAAAGTTGAGTATATTTAACATTAGCATAAGTTTATATTAAAGTTTTAAAACTAAATTTATAATGACTTTTGCAATGGCAATATAATGAGTATCTTTTAGGTACAATGTTGTACAAAATTTTGTTGTACAGAATATTTAAATTCTTCATAAACTTATGTTCACTTTTAGAGATTTTTGGTTTGTATCTGATATGAACTCTGAAACTAGTGATAGCAAATAGAAAGAAAAGGAAGTTAAAGATGGAGGCAAGAGCCAAATTATAAAAAAATATAAAGATGTGGCAAGATGCTTGGGTTCTGTGGGAGTGACCGAGTAGCCAAAGTTTATTGCTTACATGATGTATAAGGAGTTGAGACAAAACTGAGTTTGTTTGCTATGCCCTGCCACAATTAAGTTGCATTAAAAAAAATCTGAAATAACAATAATGATGATGATGTTTTTTTAAGACTTAATCAGTTGTAGTAATCACATTTTAAATTAATGGCAATTTTAATAAAAACAAGCTTTCCTGAAAGCTTACCGTACATTGCAATATCAATACAATGTGGTGTCCACACTTTATCAGTAATTATAATTATAATTTTGTACAGTCTTGAAAACAGCTTTTGTATATTTATGTAGAATGGGTTTCTTAGACTTTCAATTTACCATTCACTTTCCTTGTATTTGGTCCACTGGATTGAAAGTGTTTGAAAATTCTTTGGTTTTTAGAATCAATAACTAGTACATGTCTGGGACAAGTAGAAAAGGTCAAAAGCTACATACATATGACCAGATAAGATGAAGTTAAGCGAAATGAACCCCAAGATAGGGACACAAATGGTTTTTCCTTTCTTGCTATTGTTTCTAACATATTTATAAGGTACCATGTGATATTTTTTGTTGCTTTATATGTCCCTCCCCCATGGTATAACCCCTGTTTTCACTGTATTTGATGTTGGTATAATTTTGGGAGGGGAAAGGAAAAAAAACAAAATAAATAAGGAAATAGGTGGACCCATTGCAACAATGAGATGTACAAGACACTATGTTGAAAAACCAACTTCACAATTTAGGTGGTGGTGAGGGGGGAGAGGGAAAACAGGTGGGGAGGGTGGTTGTGGAGGTGGGAGGGAAGGGGTGGTAGGAGAAAAACAATGCAGAAGGCAACAATGCTTGATAAGAAATGCACTCATTACCTTGCTCATGTCACTGTAACCCCTCTGTACAGTATTTTCACAATAAAAAAACTTATTTAAAAATGTTCAAAAAGTATCATATGATCTTGGAAAAACTGCCTATCTCCCTATGTCTTAAAAATAAAAAGGCTAATTCTCTTTTTTGGGGGAAAAAAAGAATTGAAAGAATGGCTCTTCTCCCCCTAGCCAGAACAACAGCCTGGCTAGCTCTGTGTGGGTGGAGAGGAGGAAATCCATTCCTGACGAATGTGATGAATCTGAGTGTGTCATTTTTCAATAGCATCCTCAGAATGAATTAAAAATATGCATCAGGTATGAATACAATATCTTATGAGGTAACCACAACACTAAGTTGAGTGAAAAAAAGAAAAAAAGAGAAAGTTTTCTACCAATAGAGTTTCTTCATATTATCCTTCTTGTTCAGCAGTTTTGTCTTTTTATCTTTTCTCAGTTTTAAGGTGATCTGGATATAAATAGATATTCCTCTTTCTCCAATAATCTTTCAGCTAGGTTTTGCTGTAAGTTTGGCTTGATTGGTCCATAAGAAATTATCAATATTTTGAATGCAATGTCATGATTTCAAGTAGGTGATTGCAGTCTTTTGTATTTTTGTCCTACTTCTTACCCTTGTCACAGATTCATTGATCCTACATCTCCAATCTCTTTTTTTCCTTTTCCTCCTAACTATAAGTAGTTCTTCAGTATACTTTGGTATAAATAACTATGATTTTAATATTTTAGGTTTTATGTTAGCTTTATGGTATTTGTATTATTAATAAGCAATTTTACCAACCATTCTCTGTGCCAAATTACTTCCTATGAGCCTTGCAGTTATGAACTCATTTGCTCATTCAAACAACATTATGAAATTGAGGCTGTATGTATCAACTTACAAATCAGGAGACAGAAATCCTTTAAGGAACTTTCTCATGTGCACTATACAGTAAGTGTTCTACTTAGAATCTGAACAAAGGCACTACATTTATTAACCATCTGCTTTCCATAGTTAATTAAATTGGAGAATGGCAGTGACTAAAGAATGGCAGGCTATAGGACTAAATACAGCAGAAACATCATCCCAGTGAAGACAACAATAATCAGGTATTTGATCTAAAAATGAAGTGTGTTCAATTCAGACTCCTTTATGACATGTATAAAGACTGTAGAGAGGTTTACACATGGCATAGAGCTTAGGGGGCTCTGAAATATATTTTGGAAAAATATATAAAGAAAGAGATAGGTATCTAAATAGATATTTATATGTCTATATCTATCTATATTTATCTATTTATTTATCTATAGAGAGAGCTAAGATTAGGGATCGGTCTAGGTCCTAATGACTAAGAGAAAGAAAAAAGTATAGCATGTCTATATGTGTATATATATTTCAATGATCTTTAATATACCAATGATCTTGTAATCTTGGTAAAGGGCTGAGGGAAGTTTTGAACTGGTAAAGAACCGTATAGGAGGAACACACATGAATGACCTGACTTCCTCAAGGAGACATTCTCATGTGCCTGCCACTTACTGTCTTTAATATTTATTGATACATCAGGCAATTTCTACATTATTGTTGCTGATTGCATACTTATCATAATCAGCCAGATAAGTTCCTGATTGTGGTAATTAACATAATACTAAAAATATTTCATCATACATTGAAAATAAGCATATCCAAATGTCATATATAAGCAGTATTTTGTTAATTGAAGATGATTCAAGATTCCAAGAAAACAGTAAATGTTTCTTAACGATAATAGTACTTTATTGGATATACTAAAAATAAGAAAAAATATTTTATATATGTCTATCTTTGGTTACATAACTTTGAGTAAACTATATATATGATAATAGTACAAAAATTAATTCTTGGCCTTACAGAATATAAATAAATTGTAATCTTTGAGTATTTTTCTACCAACTTACATTAGAAAAATAAAAATTGTGATAAAGGCTTCTCAAAATAAGAAAAGGAAATCCTCTCACGACCCATTAGCTAAAAAGTATTTACTTCTCCAAAAAATGCTGTTTAGTCAAATAAAATTTTAGCAATAATTACAAATGGTAGATAACTAATACTAACCTATGCATTTTTGCTATTTGAGCAAGACCAAGAGTAGGTAAACCTTCAAATAGTCAGAACTCAAAAGTCTATGGAAATTTTGAATGCTGCTATACAGAAATCATATTCACTGATTTTAAGTAAAATATGTATTCTTCAACATAAATATGATGGTATAAGATATGTAGTATAATGCCAGTATTAGGAAACAAATATTGTTACTACAATGTATAAATCCTTATTCTATTTTAAATGTATAAGAGTAACTGATAAGGATACAGCTGATAGCTGTATATATTTTTTATTTAGGTAAAGAAAGTGTAGAATATATCTATCCTAGTATTTTAAAAGAATATGAGAATTTTTTTGTGCAATAGATTGCAGAAACTGAAGTCTCAATGATACCTAGAGTGGCAAGGATGCATTAGGTAAAAATTCTCTTTTGTACGCTAGATATAAACAAAATTTTATTGGGACAACTTTTGAGAGAAACTTTTGGCAATAGATAAGCCACTTAAGAATAGCTTGGCTGCAAAGAATAGAAAAATTGACTTACAGTGACTTGAACCAAATTTTGTATGTTCATCAAGAAATGTAAAGCTCATTGTTAGTTCAATAGGTCAATGACAGTCAACACTAGTTGTTCCTTGATTCTTTTACACAGCTTCTCACATATTTTTTTCTCATGGAACTCAAAAGTTTGGTGGCTTTTTAAGATATTGGCAGCAAACACCTAGGAAAAGAAAAAGATGAGAATTGTAGGAGCTTTGGGAAGAGCAAAGGGATTTTTCAACATTCCAATAAAAGCCCACATTTCTTTTTTAAAATTTTTATTGTAAAGATGCTATACAGAGGGGTTACAGTTATATGAATATGGCAATGAGTACATTTCTTGTCGAACATTGTTACCCCCTTTTTGTTTTTTCCTACTATCCCTTTCTTTCCCCTCCTCTTTCCCCTTCCCTCCACTTGCCAAAGTTGTGTCATTTCCAACGTAGTGTCTTGTGAGTATGATTCAAAAGCTGTATTAGATCATTAGGCCATTCCCAGCTGCATGGGTCATGGGGAAAACAAATATTTATTTTCTGAACAGTTAAGCGATAGACAACTTATGTATGTTGAGGATAGCTTTGCAATGGCCAGGTAAACTAGAAGTACCTTTCAAATCATAAAACCCATTGAAAGAAGTACATTGTCTTTGACTTAGCCATGCCACGTGGCTAAGAGGAATGTATCCTTCAAATGTTTCCAAAGAAATAGAACAGACTGTTGAAAAATAATTTTCCTGGTGTTCTAAAATTTCATAAATTTCCCAATTGAAAGCATTAGGCAGTAGATATTTTAAAGCACAGCACAGTACCCTAATATACATAATCACAGAACTTGAAATGTAAATTATTCCCTCTGCTTTTTTTCTTCCATAGTTGGGTTTTATTTCCCAGTCAAGAGAAATGGCCCCACAAGGATCTGTTCATAGTAATGTAATGCTAGTCACCTTACTGGAAACCAAGGTAATACTTAGAGATACTTGTAGGTAGGATGCTTGGTGACTTAAGAAGCTTGTATGCGTAAGGTTTGCCCGGGTATGCAGGCCCTGTGCAGACACATCCTTATGTCTTGGTTAAGTTTCCACCTAGTATCTGTTACCTAGGTAACTGCCACACCTGGAAGCAATCACCTCCACCTCCTGCTAGGTTACATCCTGGGCCACCTCTGGTCACCCCTTTTTCAGCCATGCCTCTCCACCATGCACAGCAGGGCCAGCAGTTTGGTAAAAACACTTCTTTTCCTGCCTGAATAGCATGTGGTGTTCTCTTCATCAGCTACCTACTGAATCCTACCTACTTAATATAGCTTACAGTATGTATATCCTAGGTCTTATAGAAATGACAAAATTTTGGAAAACATTAACCACTAATGTAGGGTTTAAGGCTAACTGTGGTAATGAAAGATGGCATTATCCTTAATGCTTGGGGAATTTCTATGCTTCAGAATTTGAGTGGGTTTAGGAAATCACAACATTTTCTCCTTATGCATCAAAGCTGACAGCTGTAAGTGATGTCTTTACTGCTTTATATCCTATCCAACAGGCATAGGTCTCTAGTGATCATTGAAAATGAGGTTAAGTTCTTGTGAAAATACGATGAAATCGTCATTTATGCATCACACCTGAGGACTTGGTAGACAAAGAGGAGCATGTATCATAAGCATTTCTATTACATGGTGAAATGGTCATATTTAGAAACAGCAGGTTAAATAATAGCTTACTATCTAAAATGAATTTTGCATGTTTAATTTTCCTCTACAAGGTACTTACTTGTGTTAAAATTGCACAAATGGCTAGTATTTGTGGTTCATATTGTGTGGATATTGGACAGTACAGAGCTAGGCTAAAGTTTTGCTTCTCTTCTCATCACTTTCTCATTTTATAGCTCAGCAATGGGACAATTTATCTAATGAATCTGTGAAAAGTTCGTAACTATGTAGGGAACTAGCCTGTGCACAAGAAGCATGCTTGTTATCTGCTTTTCTGCCAAGAGGAGAGTACTACAGTTTGCCAGCTAACTTATGACTAAGTAATAATTCTCTATCTCTATCATTGTCTTTCTCTGTGTATGATATTTTACCAAGTCTATTAGCAGAACTCTAAATCAATAATAATGTAAATGTTTAGTCTATCTCCACTTTTTAAACTTATCTTTCTTAATTTAGTTGGATTTTAGATGGAAAAAAACTGTTTTTAATTAGAATCTTTTAAACCTTAACAGCTGGCAAACAGAAAGAATAGCAGAGAGACCGTCTGTACTCTGAAAAATCAGTAAATATGACATATGTCATTTAAATGGTGAATGTGTTTTGCTCTTGTTTAATTGTGAAAAGTAATTCAGTTTGAGCCATCTCAACCTGAGAGATAATATCAGTTAAAAGGGTAGAGGGGGAAATAGAGTTCCATCAATCAGAGGCTATGCAATGGACTGCCAAGGTTAGAGAGATGGGGAATTGCGGAGTGAGAGGTTCTGTCTTCTCAATTGTGTTCTATCCTGCCCGGAAACTGCAAATTAGAGATGCATGTGTATCTTCAAAAACAAACAATTTGGGGCTCTGCTGCATCAATGATTCCAATGGATAGATTACAATACCACAAATTACCTGAGCTGTTTCTCTTGTTTCAAGCTTTTGATCCAGGTGAGAAAGAAAGAAGAAAAGGAGACAAAGAGAAGAACAGTCTTTCCCTTTTTTATTTACTATGTCAGGTGTTCAGGCCTTGATTAACAGTAAAATTAAACTTTTCATTAAAAACTATGAGATTTACCTGAAAGCAAGCTGTGGAATGAATGAGTTGAGAAAGGTAAAGTGTCTGCAACAAGTGAATTGTCTTTAAGGAGCAGGACTGGAAAAGGAGTTAAAGAGATGATTATTAAACTTTAGCATATATCAAGCATATATCAAGCACTAACAAGGCTTGTTAAAAAGTACATGCCTGAATTTTACCCCCAGAGTTTCTGAATCAATGTGTCTAGAGGCATGGTATATCTCCTCTGAAAATGTTTTATTTCTTAATATATTGTTGAGTATACTTAGTGAGTTATCACTATAGATAGTAGTAAAACTATTTTTTGTTTACATTAGTTAAATTCAGTCCATTCAGTAAACATTTCAGAAACAAAGATACATGTATAAAAAATGTTCATTGTAGCTTTACATGTAGAAGCAAAATATCCCTACAATTATGAGATTAGACATATTATGGCAGAGCAATTAATTGGAATACCAGGCAATTAATATACTGATATAGAAATATATCCAATACATATTATAAGGTAATAAATAGCAACCAACCCCATAGTATGATGTCTCACACATATGAATACTTGCATATAAGTTAAAATAAAAATAGAAAGTTACATAATAGATTAATGATTGATACACATTGGTCTAAAGACAGATGCTAGTGAGGAAATTGGGCAAGTTTTGACTTTGAAATTTACATTCTTCCAAATATTTAGTCAAATATTATAATCAAGAAAAGAAGTGCTTTTAAAGATGCTATTATTTTGCACACACTTGCCTATTTTCGCTTGATAGTCTTTACCTTACTCTGTCTGAAAAAATAATATCCTATTCAAGCAAATTCTTCTATGAATTGCTTTCCGAAGTTATTTTTTCACTCTAAAGTTTCATGGCGAGAATGTTGGGCTGTGTTTTCTTAATTTACATTTGTTAGCCAAGCTTTCTCTGATGCAGAATGTTATTGTATCTGAAGACAAAACCTTTAAAGTAAAATGAGATAATACAAGGCCAATATGGCTGCTTTCTTTTTTAGTAAGAGATGATTAGAATGCAGATACCCAAGCACACAAAAGCAAGATTATGTGAGGACATAGTGATGGGATGGGCATCCGCATGATTACAGGAGAGACCCAAGAAAAAGCCTGATATGTTGCTGATCTTTGATTTCTAACCTCTACAAATCTGTGGAAGCAACTTTCTGTTATTTAAGCCACCAAGTGTTATGGCACGTTGAGCATGACAGCTCACAGTGCTTTGTTCATCCACTCTGGAAACACTTTCCACCTTCCATTTCAATGTGCTTATATTCCTTGCTATCCACTAGATCTTAACTGCTTTTTATGAGTTTTCTATTGTCGTCATAACAAATTGCCACAAAGTTAGTGGCCTGAAAAAAAACTGTTATATTGTTTTTGAGGTTTTCTTGTACAGACTTGGTATCAGGTACTGGTTGTCACCAAGCTAAAACCTAGGTGTTGGCATATTTCTGGAGGCTCTATAAGAAAATCCATTGCATTGCAGATTCAGATTTTGGCAGAAGTCAGTTCCATGTGGTTACAGGGCTCCAAATCTATTTTCTGGCTGTCAGTTGGAAAGTGTCCTTAACTGCTATAGATCTCCTACAGCTCAGAATAAGCAATAGCACAGTGAATCTTCAATCTCTTCTATCTCTTGTGTGATATTTAGTTACCATATTTGTCTTATAGATAGGACACATGCAGAATCTCTGCTTTTGAGAATTGTTGAATAATGCATTGTAATTTCTTCATCTCAATGTTTATAATGTTAATGACATAGTTCATGCCTGTTTTATTATGTACAATAATAGTCACAGGTTATGAAATTAGGAAGTAAGCACAGTTTGTAGCCATTATTTTGACATCATCAAACTTAATTTGGTTGAATAAATAGATTTTTAATCACATTAAAAAACTTGAAGTGGATGTGACCAAAAGGGAACACTACTGCATTGTTGGTGGGAGTGTAAGTAGTATGGAGGTTCCTCAAAATACTAAACATAGACCTCCCTTATGACCCAGCTATCCCACTTTTGGGCCTTTAATCAAAGGATCACAAACAAGGTCATACTAAAGCTACCAGAACAACCATGTTTATCACAGTATTATTCACCATAGCTAAGATATGGAACCAACCCAGATTCCCCTCAGTAGATTAATGTATCAAGAAAATGTGGTGCATGTATATATATATATATATATATATATATATATATGTGTGTGTGTGTGTGTGTGTGTGTGTGTGTGTGTGTGTGTATATGTATACATATATATATATATATATATATATGTATATATACACAGTGGAATTCTATGCCTCCATCAGAAAGAATGACATCTCCCCATTTGTTAGGAAATGGAACGACTTGGGAAAAAATATGTTAAGTAAGCCAGCCCCATAGGTACCATGGTTTCCCTTATTTGCAATAAATAGTACCTGTTTAGGACAAACAAAAAAGGTCAAAAGCTATATACATATGACCAGATAAGATGATGTTAAGCGAAATGAACCCCGAGATGGACACAAGTGGTTTTTTTCTTTCTTGCTATTGTTTTCAATGTGTTTATAATATACTATGTGATTATTTTGTTTCTTTTGTATGTTCTTCCCCTACAGTATGACCCCTGTTTTCACTCTATCTGATTCCAGTGTCCTGCATCTTGTATATACATTTTTATAATCTGGGGAGGGGAAGGGGATATAACAAAGTGCAAAATGCTTAAATAAGGATACAGGTTGACCCATTGTAACAATGAGATGTACAAGACACTATGTTGAAAACGAACTTTACAATTTTGGGGTGGGAAGAAAGAGGAGTTCGAGAGATGGGGAGGGAGGAGATGGTAGGGGAAAAAAGGAGGAGATAACAATGCTCCATAGGAAATGTACTCATTACCCTACTCATGTAACTGTAACCCCTCTGTACAGTAATTTTACAATAAAATATATATGGAAAAAAACTTGAACATGTGTATGAAAAGAAAACAAGAAGACAGGAATAGAGGAGTAAAGGGAAACAGATGTGCTGAATTATGCCCAATGAAATTTTATGTTATCACATACACAGTGTATCTAGTACATAAAAGTTAGT
Source organism: Dipodomys ordii (assembly GCF_000151885.1). Taxonomy (NCBI): domain Eukaryota; kingdom Metazoa; phylum Chordata; class Mammalia; order Rodentia; family Heteromyidae; genus Dipodomys; species Dipodomys ordii. The sequence continues at coordinate 19,824,815 of NW_012267219.1, read as the reverse complement.
TTCTTATTAGAGTAGATGAATAAGAGCAGGTCAAATATTTTGAATATATAATCATAATGATTATAAATTTAGCTATTAAGCAACTTACTAATGATTAATCTAGAGAAGCAATTATGTTCAATTTCAGTAAACTGTGTTTTTAGCATGGTTGCAAACAAAATATTCTGAAAATTTTCAGGGTTACATTATGGATCTTAGGACAGACACTAGAATAAAATTGTTTATTGTTCAAAACAATTTAATTTTTATTAATTAATAAAGTATTTGAAATCTTTTAGGTGAGCCATATTAGGAAAAATTTATATCTTTCAGATATATGTAAGTATCTCTCTCTCTCTCTCTCTCTCTCTCTCTCTCTCTCTCTATATATATATATATATATATATAAGTAGAGGGAGATTCTTTTCAAAACTAGGCTGGATAGGTCAAATTCTATCCTTTTTGGAAATATGTGCTGTGCAAAATAGGCTGTGAATTTTATTAAAGTCATTTGACCTTGATGATGCCCTAGTCATTTCTAAACTTAAATATAATCTAGGGAAATAAGTATAATTGTCACATATTACTTTCAGGCATACTAATGATTTAAAGCATCTCATTTCATTGTCTTGGTTGGGTTCTATGGGGATATCCTTGAAGAAAATGCAAAGAACTTACTCAGAAGCATGTGATAACCAAAATGAGATGGAGGACAGAATCTCTGAGTGAACATGATCATGATATAAACATTGCAGGATTTTGCAGCAAGCTAGAGAATGTGGTTCTAAAGTGGCTTTCTTGACAGCTTTAGACTTTTCTCAAAGAAGCTTAATACTCCTTTATTAGGGCTGCAAAGCATAGGTTTTCTTTTAACTGTTGTTTTTCATAGCAGGCAACCTAAAATCTTTCCCTTTAAGATATTTGTAAACTTCGTTTTTTTTTCTAAATCTGAAACAGCATTAGGTTCTTTAGGTTAATATTCCAGTTCCAAATATACTACATTGATGCACTTGAAGGGCTTTGCTGCTATGGTAACCCAGCATTCTGTCATCCATAAATGCTATGTATCATGCTCTGTGTCTCAGCATCCGTGCAGGAGTGTGCTCTGTGTGACCTCCTTAGAGTAAGTGTGCTAGAGCTGTGCCAGGGACCAGAGCAATACTAGGAGGACTGGAGGGAAAGGAGATTGTCTGACTTTCAATTGCTTCCGTTTGCACCCTTCCTCCTAATTGACTCCTGTTGAATTTGAAGTATTTTTCTTAATGCCATAAAGATGAGTCTCAATTATCCATGATAACTGAGTTCAAAGCCAGGAAAATTAAATCTGCTGGTAATCCAAAACACTAATTTAATTACAGGTTTAGATTTCCCCTTTGACAACATTTGTTTATCAAATTGAATGCAAAGAAACTAAATGGACTCTTTTCTTATCATTACTATCTCTCTTTCTCTTTTCTAGTTTCTGATAAAAGTGCCAAAAGATAAAAGGAGGGTGAGCATTTCCAAATTGAATATTAATTTCTGAATTGTCTTGACTAAGAAAATGCTGAATAAAGTTTCTTCACCAAAAGATCTAAACAATGTCTTAGACAAGCAGAAACGGTCAGATAAGTTGATGTTAGGTGAAATGAACCCCAAGGTAAGGATTCAAATGGTTTTTCTTGCTATTGTTTCTAACATATTTATAAGATGATTTCTTTGTTGCTTTGTATGTCCCTCCCCCACTGTATAACCCCTGTTTTCACTGTATTTGATGTTGGTATAATTTGGGGAAGGAAAGGGAAAAAACAAATTGTTTAAATAGGGATACAGCTGGACCCATTGCAGCAATGAGATGTACAAGACGTTATGTCGAAAAATGAGAGATGGGGGGTGGGGGCAAGGGGAGATGGGAAGGGAAGGAATGGGAAGGGGAAACAAAGGAGGAGGCAACAATACTTGATAAAAAATGCACTCATTACCTTGCTCATGTAATTGTAACTCCTCTGTACAGTATTTTTCACAATAAAAAACTTATTAATAAAAAGATCTATACATTGCTCAGCAACTTATTTTAATAATGTATTAGATTATCAAAAAATTTGTTATTTGTGTTACATATTTTGTTCTCATTAGGTTAAGGTGTATATATGTTTCACTGCAGAGTTTATAGTGATTAGAGAAGGATAGAAGTATTTTGGCTCCTGAACTTACATTTATAACATTTTTTTTGCTTTAAGTATCTTTATTTTAAAATGTAGCAAAAATGATTTGATCATATTTCCTAGATGCTCACTTTTTAAACTGATTGGTGTGTGAAAAATTAATCATGTACAAATCCTGTGATCAAAGGATTATATATGAGGTCATATGCCACCCACATAAATGACTAACATACTATCACATAGAAAATGATTAAAGAGAAAACTCGACAAAATGTTGTGGAAATGTAGAGAATTGAGAAGTTAGAAATTACAGGAGATTTTTTTATGATGGGTTAAATCATTAATTTCTAGGCTCTTGAATGGAAGATGGATATATTTCTTTATAATTCAACTCAATAGTTGAATTATTATATATAATATATACTATATATATTATATATACTATATATAATATATATAGTATATATTATATATAATAATTCAACTCAATAGTTCTTTATAGTTCAACTCAATAACAATTGAGTTGAACACAAAACCATGTAGGATATAGAAATATAAAGACAGAGGCCAGGAAGTATACCTGACCCCTGTTTATTCTATATGACTTATCTGTCTATCTTCTATTATCAGTCTCAAAAATTGGGCTGCATTGTTTTGGAAATTACATTTGGATTTGTTGAATTTTCTCTTAAGAAGACTGACTTGAAATGACAAATGGCTAAGTCTCTCATGTCTGTTCTGGAACATATGGATTTTGATCCATCTTGGCAGAATCAAGAAAGCCTTTCTCCTCTAGACATTTGTTGCTTGATTTCAAACTCATGGGGATGGCTTGGCCATCAGGTGTCCCCTTCCCTAGGTTTGCAAAGCAGTCATACATAGTTGACCACAGGACCACCTGCTTACTGTCTTGTTTTTCTTTGAGATTAATTATTCTGCTTGCTGTCTTGTTTTTCTTTAAGATTAATTATCCCCAGGGTTTTAGGAAGGTGTGTGTATTTCTGTGACTCAAATCTTAACCTGAAATGTACATTATTATTTAAAAAAAACAAAACCGAAAACAAAAAGAATGTCAGCCTTGTGAAGTTAAACAATGCTATTAGTATTTGTTTCAGTCACATTGTGGAGAAATTCAATTTTATCAGATATAAACAAACAAAATAAATAGGGATGCTGGTTGACCCATTGTAACAATGAGATGTACAAGACACTATGTTGAAAAACAAACTTTACAATTTAGGTGGGGCTTGGGGGGAGTGAAGTTGTGGAGGTGGGAGGGAAGGCATGGTAGGGGGAAAAAGAGGAGAGGAGGTAACAATGCTTGATAGGAAATGTACTCATTACCTTGCTCTTGTAACTTTAACCCCTCTGTACAGTATTTTTACAATAAAAAATACATTAAAAACAGCAAAAAAAACCCCACAAAACATTGCTGGTCTCAAGAAACAAAATGCCAAATAAGCATGTTATAAATACTCTTGAAAATAAACTTAAATTCATCAATGTTGGGCTGCAACATATATTTGCGAGAAAAATGTAATTGTTTTGTGCATTTTCTTCTATGGTATTGTATTCAGAATGAACAAAATAAAACCTTGAACAAAGGAAACATCTACATATAAAATATGGGCACTTTCTTTCAGCACTGAAAGACTAGTATTCAATGGGTAAATGAGACAATGACATTGACTTATTGTGTTAGTTGTTTGAGCATCTCAAAGTTTTTGTAGCACTGCTCACCACTCCCGTATATCTGACTCAAATATGTTTCTTTTGCTTGAGGCTCATGCTGAACTATAAAGAATGAATAATGCATGCAGGAATTGTTTATAATTCCTTCCTTTAGGACAATTATTTTCATTAATTATTAAAAGCTGATAATAAATTCTGATTATCTGAAAATGGACTAAGACAATTAGAAACTTTGTAGATACATAACGAAATTTATGTATTGAGGGGGATTAGTATAAATTAAAGAAGAAGTTAAAGGATTTAAAAAGGCCCTAGAGGCTTATCTGTAATTTCAGTAAGCCTTTGATGTTCAAGGTTGGGAAGCTGTCAGAACAGATTGTGGAATATGTGAACAGTAGCTTGAGTTGTACTGTGAGTGACACATTGACTTTTGAGCTGGTGAAAACTTTTTAGCAAAACCAGAAAGAATGAAGTGGCCATCACGAATCAGGTGCAAATGTGGCCATGCATGAGTTTCGAGAAGACCAAGAAGATTAAGACTAAAATAAAAGCAGGCATCTCAGAGAGAAAGAATTTACTCCAGTAGTTGTTTGTAATACAAAAGAGAAGCACAGCAGTTTGAAGGGAACCATGTTGCACAGAGGGTAGTGTCGTAGGTGCCTGTGGAGCCAGGAAAAAAGGCTGAATCACCATAACTACCACTGCAACAGAAATGTAGCAATGCAAAGAGCTGAAGCAAGCATTTACCACTTAGAGGTAAATGTGTAAGTAAAGGTAGAAAGCACAATGTAGGCATATGTAGTACATAGTGAGGATTCAACAAATAATATTTGAGATGGAGTCTGAAATTCCAACCTTCTAGCCACTTGTCATAGACAACTTTCAAAGACTATGTTCAGATTAAATAAAGAGACAATGAGAAAATACCTGGTAATATCCAATGATCAGCAAAGTGCCTTTGATTCTAGGTAGTTACAACTCCTTAGAAGGCATGGACTATTATGAGGAAAACTTGATACTAAATGGCATCCTTTTAATAAATTAGACAAGTTACTATGAGAAATTATTCTGTAGCTTCCCCTCTACAAAGGTAGCACCCTGTATTCTCTGTTGGCTTTAAAATATTTCTTCTAAATTAATTTCTTTTCCAGTTTCCAAGATCTACTTTAAATAAGTCTATCTGTGTTCAAAGTTGTATTTTCCACGAACAGATACACTGAACTAGTGATTAATTCTTTCATCTTATTCAGTAAGTGTTTATGCAGTGCTTGTGAATTGTCAGATATTATAAAACCTAAACTTCCCTAGACATGTTCACAGAGATGGAAATTCAAAGTTAGGAACAATTATCTATACTATACCACAAGGACTATCCATTCCCTGGAGGAGACTTTTGAAATAAAAGTGGGTGTTTGCAACTTAAATTTGATGAGGGAAGAAAGTTCCAGGGCATTGAAATATACTTTACAAGAGGTTATGAAGACACAAATATGGTTGGGAAAATGGTAAGGTTAAGCAAGAGTAAACATGGAAAATTATTTTGAATTTCCAAGAATGAATAAGTGCTTGCGTATAAGAGTAAGGAAGGTATAAAAGAAGCCAGTTTGAAAGGTATCTCTTGTTAAAATGAGTGGATTTTGGAGGGAGGAGAGCTGTGATTGGGTATGGAAATTAAGAAAAAATCAAAAGTGCTTTGTAAATATGTGCTTGAGAAACTAATTTGTACTGGTGATGTGAATGAAGAATTAAATACAGAAGAGGCTGTTAAAGATAAGAGGCAGAGAGAATTCTGTATTTTATATGCTAAGCAACTAGAGGTGGATAACAAAGCATTTTTCTTCAACTAGTTTTCATAGAGAGACCAAGGCTGGCAAGATATTGCTTGGTAATTCAAACTTAACTATGAAATAGCTGTCACATGGAAGAGCTATGTTAAACTTCTTATGCCTTGGCAATGGTGGTAAATGATTTCCTTATGCCATGGTATGAGCAATGGCAGGGTTTCTTGTTTCTGTATTTTTTTCTTTAATGTTTCCCCATGCCTGGCAAGTTTTCCATATGCTAGGCTGGGTAGACTCTTGTTGCCATATGGCAGCATATAATATGAGAAAAAAAATCATGAAGGAGATGCTTCTCTAGTTGCCTGAAGTGATTGCTTGTGGAAAATCACATACTCATGCTGGGTTGCAGAACTATTCATACTAGGCAGAATGTCTGGGGGAAAGAAGGTAGGCAGTAGTGCTCCATTAAGATAAAGATGTTGAAGACCTGGCCAATTTTCTATTTTTCTAAAAAAAAAGAATAGCCAGATAAAATTAACACAGAATCAAACTAAAGTTGTTTACTTTGGCGCTCTCTGAAGGAACAAATTGATTTTGACTGTAGGGGAAACATATTGAAAGAACTAAGGTAACTGATTTTGCTAGTGTATCTCTAAGAGAAATGTGAACTCTCAATTCAGTTAGCAAATACTTTTATTAATGTGTATATGAGTCATTAAAAAATGAATGGCTTTAGGACAATCTGTGTATCATGTTGTTATAGTGCTAAAATTTTCCTTTTGGTTAATGCCTGGTTTAGTGTCTGTGTGTTCTCAGTCACATCACCTTATACGTAGTATGTTTATCTCTGAAAGGTGGGTAATAATATCCACTTTGCCAGAGCTATCAAGAACATTAGGAATAATACACACAAATACCTTGGGATGCTGTAATAGTACAGTAGATGGAAGTCATTGGTTTTCAGCTCCATGTCTACACCAAACCTAGAAATGGATTTCAATGATAAGCAATGCCCATTTATTATTTATTTATTTACCTATGTTTATTTAGTCAGGGCCTCGTCCTTGCAAGGTTGGTACTCTACTATTCAAGCCATTCTCCTAAACCACTTTAAAATGCTTTAGTTAACTTTATGCTAAATAAAATATCTAGATAAGATTACCTTGATCATATATTTAATGTAATTTTAGAAACTCCCATGGTGCTGCTTTTATTTAAATTTGACATCTGTGTGATGCTTGTTTACTTTCTGCTATTTGTTATGAATCTAAGCAGTTTAAAACACACATATTCTGGGCTGGGAAGGTAGCTCAGTGGTAGAGCGCTTGCCTTGCATGCCTGAGGCCCTTGGTTCGATTCCTCAGCACCACATAAGCAAAAAGAAAAAAGCCGGAAGTGGCACTGTGGCTCAAGTGGTAAAGCGTTAGCCTTGAGCTGAAGAGCTGAGGTACAGTGCCCAGGCCCAGAGTTCAGGCCCCATGACTGGACCAAAAAAAAAAAAACACACGTATTCTGTGATTATTAAAATATATTCCTTATCCTTCAAGGATATGGTTTGGAATCATTAGATAGTGAGGAAAAACAAATAATGGCTGCAAAAGAATTACTAGCCTGCTTTTAAAATGCAGTGTGGATATTCCACAAATATAACTAAAACTTAAAGGTAGGTGGTTACCTATTTAGCATTACTGGAAGCATGTGGAGGAAGCATGCAGTTTTTGCTTAATCCCTTTGAAATGTGTAGTGCTATTGTTTATTTTCTTCACTAACATAATGCTGATAACAAGCAACCATAAAAATCTGAATTTTTTTCAAGAATAAATATTTTCTTTCCTCATTCATAAATCTCTACGTCAGCTCATCATTGCTGAACTCCTTTGTAATGAGCTAGTCTACAGTTAGATTCTTGGCTTTGGATTGGACTTGGGTCTACACCACACACCCCATTCTTGCCTTTAGGCTGGTAAAAAAAATATGGCTACACAGAGTATATTGTTCTTAAAACAGAAGCTGAAAATTCCTGGAGAATGAGTCAAATCACACCAACAACTTTACAGATTTTTATAGCATGTGTTGTGTACATCTCTACTTATATCCTATCTGCCAAGGGAAGTGAAGGCTAAGCAACACTGAGTATGGTGTGGGGGAAGACATAGTGTGCATGCAGAATCAAGGTACAGGGTTAGATTTGTGCCAAAATAGAGTGCTACTGAAAATCAGGAATAGTGACACGACATGCACAACATTGTACTAACTGAATAGAAATAATGCCAATTGAACTTGCCAAATCAAATAAGCTTCAAATTATTCTGTTTCTGTGTCAGACTAAAACAAATAAACTTAAGAATTTCTTCCAGTTTTTCAACAATTATGTTGATATTTCAGCTAATAAATATTCACAGAAGGATACCATAAGGATAGCTTCATAAGTTAGTGTGGAATTGTGCTCTGGGTTTCTGTTGAATGAGGCCTCCTAGGGTTGTGCCATACAATTGTGCTGCCTAATGATGTTAATGTACAAAGAACTTAAAAAGTAACCCTAGAATCCTACAGAAGTTATTCTTAGTCCACTTTGAGCTAACATTAGAAGGCAGGGCTCACAGATCAAAGGTCTGTAGGACAGTTGCATAAAAGGGACAGGGACTGGAAAGTGTGCAGTTGCTACACTAAACTATTACTTAAGCGATTAAGAACAGAGTTTCCATCTGCATGACTTAAAAAATTACCACACACTAATTAGGATGGATTTGTTGTGCCATTTCTATACGTGTATAAAATATATCCCAATCAACGTACCTCTGTCCCTCTCCCTTTGTCCCTCTCCCCTTCTTGAACCAATCTTCACTGGTTTTTATTGTTCTATTTCCATACTTGTAAACAAATTACTTTGACCATTTTCATCTTCATCTCTCTTGTTAACTTCTCTCACTGGTACTCCTTCCCAACTGAGCCTGTTTTACTATCCTTTTTATCTGTATATTAATTTCACCAAATAGCTTCACCATGGTATTTCATACATGCATGTATTATATTTTGTGCAGAATAATCCTGGCTTGTTTTTACTTTCTTTACCTCTCCAGTGCACTATGATATGAAACCTTGAATTTGAACATACTGGTACATTGCTAGTTTGTCAGACTTTTCTCAGAAGCTAGACATAAAACAATTTTGTAAATTCCTATGTATTTAGTTATGGAATATATTACCAATAAATTATTGTGAAATAAGAAAATGGATAATAAATGCTCACTCTAGAGAGCTTTATTCAGATGGATGCAAATCCTGTGGGGGCAGAAAATTATGTGGAGCTGCAGCAGAATTAGAAAATGAGGATGGCATGAGGAATTTTTGCTGCCTTGTGGTGAAATAACTTTAAAAGTAGTAGCATCTATTGTTACTGCCTAATTATCATTATACATTTTGATAAGTTATGGGTTATAAAGTATTCTATATATGCATTGCCTATAAAGAAATGAACTATGTGAAGGAAAGCCATTACTTTTTAAAATCTTTTTCCAGTACTGGTATTTGAATTCAAGCCTTACACTCTTTCAGTTTGCTTATGGCGAGTGCTCTACCATTTGAGCCATGCCTCCAGCCTGGAATTTTTTCTGGTTATTTTGGAAATGGAGTTTAATGAACTTCTTTTTACTTGGGCTGGCCCTGAACCACATCCTCTAGATCTTGAGTACCTAGCAGAGAGATGTGAGCCACCAGCAACCAGCCAACAAACTTCATTCTTCATGAAAGTGTACGTTTTTAGAAGAAATTGGTTGGATTTAACACAAGGCTTTCCATATAGCACTCATCCTATTCCTACCCTGTACAGTTTCCCTTATTGTGACCATCTTATGAAGATGATGCACTTTGTGTACTCGATGAACCAATATTAAAAAATTAGTATTAAATGAAGTTCGTAGTTCTCATTAGGGTTTATGCTTTGTGCTTTACATTCTATGGATTTTGATATATCTGCATTGAGATGCACCTAGCATTCCAGTCTCATTCACAACTTACCCTTCCCTCAATACTCCATGGTCCACTCTCTGTTCTTGTTCCCAAATTAACTTTTTTTTTACCTTTTTAGCATCTTTTTGGTTCATTTTAAACTATGCAACATAATAAAATTAAAATAAAAGTTATTAATTCATGGGTGTTCTAAAAGTAACAGCACGTACTCACAAATGAATAGAACAGAATCATACCATAGACCAAGAGTGGTGCCAGAAAAGTTGAAAAGTAAGGCTCATGCAGTGAATTCAGAATACATGTTGAACTGACTTGGAGATGGCAAATGTATATGTCAGAATGCAAAAGCAAACACTTAACTTTAGGTAAAGTTAGATGGTGAAGAGTGAAAAATTAGGCTCAACTTGCACAAATTATGAGCCTTTTAGGACAGTGATCAACACTTCTTTTTTAATATATATTTTTATTGTAAAGATACTGTACAAAGGGGTTAGAGTAACATGAGTAAGGTAATGAGTCCATTTCCTATTGAGCATGTTGCCTCCTCCCTTGTTTTTTCCCTACCATCCCTTCCCTCCTCACCTCCCCAACTCCTGCCTCCCCCACTACAAGTTGTAAAGTTCGTTTTTAACATAGTGTCTTGTACATCATTGTTACAATGGGTTAACTTGTATCCTTATTTCAGAATTTTGTTATATCCCTTCCTCTCCCCAAATTATAAAAATGTATATACAAGATGCAGGGCACCAGAATAAAGTACTGTGGAAACAGGGATTATACTGTAGGGAAAGAACATACAAAAGAAACAAAAAAAGTGCCAGGCGCCGAAAGTGCCAGGTGCCAGTGGATCACGCCTGTAATCCTAGCTACTCAGGAGGCTGAGATCTGAGGATCACAGTTCAAAGCTAGCCAGGGCAGGAAAGTCCGTGAGACTCTTTTCTCCAATAAAGCACTAGAAAAAAACAGAAGTGGTGTTGTGGCTCAAATGGTAGAGCGCTCACCTTGAGCTGAAGAGTGCAAGGACAGCGCCCAAGCCCAGAGTTCAAGCCCCACAACTGACAAAATAAAAAGAAACAAAAAACATACAGTACATTATAAGTACCTTAGAAATGACAAGAAAGATAACACCTCTGTGTCCCTATCTTGGGGTTCATTTCACTTAGCATCATCTTTTATGGTCATATGTACATACCTTTTGACCTTTTGTGCTTGTCCTAAGGGAAATCATGGCACCTATGTTTCTTTGGGCCTGGTTTACTTCACTTAATATGATTTTTTCCAAGTCTTTCTATTTCCTAACAAATGGGGCAGTATCATTCTTTCTGATGGAGGCATAGAATTCCATTGTATGCATGTATGTATGTATGTATGTATATATATATATATCACATTTTTTGATCCATTCATCTACTGAGGGGCATCTGGATCTGAACCCATGTGTGCTAAAGTATATGGATCTCCATCTGATAGACTCTGTGAATGCTCCACTCATTTAAATCTGCAGTCATTCATGCCTTCTGTAAGTATATGTTAGAGTTGTGGTGTGGGTGCTGTACAACAGGAGACAGAAGTATAGAGTTAGATAAAGTAGACTTCAGTGAAGAAGCATGATGAGGCACTCAACTCCATTGACAATTACAAATATCAAGAAATCAGGAGAAGTTGGGCTCCAAAGCACTACTTTAGAAGACAATGACTTTTGAATCATTAGGACATTTTTGAATTTTACTTGATAGCAAATATAAATACTTCTTTTCCATCTGTTACAGATAATTGAATTTTATTACTTAGAGATCCATCAAATCTCATCCAAACCATTATCAACCCTTAGTTATATAGACTCTGTTTTTTCAGTAGAATTCTTGCACACATGAATAATTTGTTTTTTATCCCCATGAACTCATGAAAATGGATAAAGTCACTATTGAAAGAAAGAGCTATCCTAAACTATTAAAGAACAAGGAAATGAAATCCTAAGAAGATGTATTTCTTTGGTTGAGATCATAGCGACAGCCATCTCAGCCTGTGTGATACCTTTGTGAATGCAACATTACTTTACGTAGTTGGCTTAGCAGAATGCACATAAATGAGATCAGCCACCACATGTATGCACACTGAATTACTCCATCTGTCACCCATTTCTGTAGAACATGCAACAAGTTAGTGTGTAAAGAAAATACTTCACTCTTACACATCTGACTTCTTGCCCAAACCTGTTTACTTTGCTTCTAAGCATTTCATAAATGCAGTGTTTCCTGAAGAGATATTCTCTGTCTAGCCACAGGAACTTCATGCATAGTGTCCAGCTGTTGAGCAACTTTTAAATTGGAAACATTTATTATGTCTCCTACTTATTTACATTTTTTCAAGACTTCTCTTTTTTATTGTTTAAATTCAAGTAAAAAATCCTTTTCTGCCGGGCACAGGTGGCTCTCGCCCTGTAATCTTAGCTACTCAAGAGGCTTGAGATCTGAGGATCACGGTTCAAAGCCAGTCTCGGCAGGAAAATCTGATAGACTCTTATCTCCAATAAACCACTCAAAAACCAGAAGTAGCACTGTGGCTCAAGCAGTAGAGCACTTGCCTTGAGCTGAAGAGCTGAGGGACAGCGCCCAGGCCAAGAGTTCAAGCCCCACGACCGAGCCCCCCCCCCAAAAAAAGAATTCTTTCCTGGTCTAAGGTTCTGTGAGCTCTGGCCCTGAGCACCCTGATTATCTGTCACACTCACTGGAAGATAACAAGCTGCTCTGCACACAAACACACATTCGCTCCTACCTGGGATCTCTTGTTCACTGTTTCCCATAGTTGTGAACCACATAATCCAACTTTTGACTACTTTAAGGAGAAAACAAAACATTTAAGGAGCCTCGCAAAATAACTGGGAGTGCTCTAATAAACAAAGCTTTGTGGCTATGTAGCCACAAAAATGTGTCCGTTCTTGTTGCAGTGCAAGCAACATTGCCCTCCATTCTAACCTCATTCACAGCTGGTTACCCTGCCCAGCCTGCTGCCCAAGATACTTGTTAATGATGCACCAGCTGATACCTAGAGAAAGCATCCCTTCCAATCCCCATTCACTCTGGATCACTTACTCCTAATGTAGTTTTTTTACGATTATGTGTCAGTGGCAGAGTCTGTAATGAGGGCACACTCTAGCTTTTAAGAGTGCTGGGAAAATTAGTATCTGGCAGTTTTAGCTTCTGTTGGCTTGAGTGGACTCTGCCTTCTACCGAAACTCATTAAAAGTGATACATTTATCAAATAAAGAGATTTAGAATCTGGCCATAAACCAAAGTCATATCATTAAAAAAATTCTTCTCTACTCAGCTGAATTGTATGTCTCTCTAGGGACTCTCCTTGGATCCCTCTCTTCTGTCAGGATAGATCAAGCCCCTTCTAATGTACTTTCACAAAGCTCCCCATTTTCCATGGCTTTAAATGTTGTTTGGAAATGTATAATTGTGAAGTTCATAATTTGCTCTCTGCTTTCCCTGCTGGCATATATTATTTCTGAAGACAATTGTTATGACTATCTTAGCCTATTTTTAATCTATAGATTAGGCCTACAAAAGATGCCTAATAAATATGATCTCAGAGAATGATGCATTGAATATCCATACCTCCCATCATGCCTGTCAAACAATATTGTCTGCAATTTTAAGGGATCTTTACTGGATGGCAAAGTGATCATTTCTTTTGCTAAAAACTAGAGATGAGGGGAAAAATCCACATGTACTAAATTTCCACTGAAAATTTAAATTAAGGATGTTTCAGTGGAACATGCATATGAGAGATCTTGAGATTTTGGCTGTGCTACTGGTACCTTTATTATTGTAAAGTTTTCAAGTCAGAATTCTTTTGTATACATTTCTCTACTTACAAGTCTTATACTTCTCTTAATTTCCATATCTATCTTTCCCATTCTCTCACTAGTCACCTTGTGTTTAGACTTCTGAAAGTCTTTGTGTTGCTTTACAGTTGATAATCTGCCTTCTTTTTTTTTTTTTTTGG
>NW_012267219.1:19792654-19810774 GCF_000151885.1 Dipodomys ordii | reverse complement strand
TTCCCAGCCTCCCCCCTCCCCCCCATCCCAATCCTTCTCCTTCCCCCATCCCCCCCACCCTCCCCCCCACCCCACACCGACGTTGTAAAGCTCCTTTTGGATATGACAACTTGTACTTCTCATTGTTGCAACAGGTCCACCTATATCCTTTAACGACTTGTTTTTTACAGATAAGTTCTTGCTATTCTTTACAGAGAATAGTTGGAGTATTGAATTTTAAAATAGTTCATAATTATATGGATTATATGTTTTTCAGATAAGCTATATGATAATTATGGGCTTCATCCTAAACAAGTGTTAACCATCATTTATAATAATTAGATCCATTAATATACAGAGACTAACATGTAATTATTCAAGTATGAAAATATGTTCTAAATGCCATAAAATATGTTTAATTAACTAAGGGGTTCTAGTATATAGTTAAAAAATGGGGGGGGATTTACCATCGAAATTTACTTTTGAAATTGACTAGTTTTAAAACCAATCTATTCACAACTAATTTGAGTTTCCAAATGTGAGTGGCGCCGGTGGCTCACGCCTGTAATCCTAGCTACTCAGGAGGCTGAGATCTGAGGATCACCATTCAAAGCTGGCTTGGGCAGGAAAAGTCCGTGAGACTCTTATCTCCAATAAACCACCAGAAAACCGGAAGTGGTGCTGTGGCTCAAGTGGTAGAGTGCTTGCCTTGAGCTGAAGAGCTGAGGGACAGCGCCCAGGCCCCAAGTTCAAGCCCCATGAAAACACAAGCAAACAAATGTGAGTGGATAAATGAAATGTGTGTCTTGTCATCCTGTTTCAATTGCTCTTATCGTTCTTTTGTACTTCCACTCCTCATTCAAACTTACCCTTGGCAAGGGATTTATTATTCAAAAAGCATTTGCTGCTAGAGCCTTTACAAAGTCCTAGATACACAGTGGAACAAATCATACTCTATATTTTCATCCATGAAGCATAAGCCCAAGAAAGGTAGAGGCATTGGTACTTGATGATATTGAAGGGAGTCTTTGAAGGAACAGGAACCTAATCAACACATAGAACAAAATGGATAAGGAAAAATAGATGCAAAGTAGCTAACTATGATACTGAACTGTGCTTAAAGAGTGATTCCTATTAGTCTGGAAATCACTTGTCTTTTTCTTAAGGAGATGATGTATCCTATCTACAAATTGAACTCTTTGTATCTCTAATCCCACATATGTTCTGGTCTCTCTCCCACATCACAATCTCCTTTCTGCCTGGATTGCCCTCTTGGTCTGATGATCAAGCTTTTGCTTTCATAGAAATTAGCATCTGATTTTTTAAAAATTCAGATCTTTTTACTTCAAATCTCATGTTCTTTCAAATAGAGGGAGAAGTTGATTTCCTGATTATTGTTCTTTGTACTATATATTTTAAATGCTTGTATATCTTTGTATAAATTAAGAACCACTTATTTTCTGTTTAAAGTATTTTAGGTCCATAACCTTGTTGTCGTTTATTCTGTAAATTCTTGGAGATAGACTAGTACACTGATTTAGCATGTTGATTGTGGGTTTGCTTGCTTTAAGCCCCTGCCAGTCATTTTCAGGAGCATTGCCAATTTGTAGAAGTTCCAAACCATAATCCTTTACAAGACAAAAACCCAACCATGCTATGTTTACATAAAAATTAGAACAGTAAATAGATAGTGTCCTTCATGATAATAGGTCCTAGTCAGCTATAAAATGACACGTTAGTGCACAACTATGTATTTTCATTATTCTTAATTTTTTGTTTACAGAAACATGAACAATGGAAAGCTTTAGTCAAAAAAGAACCAAGTAATAAATTAAAACCTCATTCTATGTGAATCCCACCTTCTGACCTTGAGCAAGGCACCTTTCTCCTATTAATATCAAATATCAGCATTTCCAGAGATAAAACAGGGATAATCATACTTGATCTGATAGGATTACTAAGTACCTGTGAAAATTCTTTTGAAATGCAAAATGTGCATTGCATTAATGGTTATTGAACCCAATAAATAAGCTATGGTCTTTTATAGCAGAGTGTGTTTAAAATGGTATTGACATTGCACACATTTCCTGCAATTGGATGAAATCATCCTTACCAAAAGAAACATACACACACACACACACACACACACACACACACACACAAACCTCAAAGCTGGCTGTGTAGCTTTCTTCTTGGCAGATGCTGTGATATGATTGTTCCACTGGGAAAGGTTCAGTAGGTTGCACATAAAGTTCATTTCAGCTTTAGCTATGTGAGACACCAGGAGAAAAATGATCTTTCTGCAAGAAACCATCTGAACAACACCTCAAACCCAAATCTATTGGACCTCATTTCTAGAATGTTGGACTTGTACTTGCTTGTTGGACTTGTATGATGTTATAATAAACATTAATATAGGCATTCAAGGAGAAATTAGCACTGATATAATTCAGTTTCATTCAAGATTGCCCTTCAGATTTATTTACCAATGGAGCGAGATAAAAAAAAAAAACAACCATTTGAAGAACAACTGCTGATCAAACATGGAAGGGCTGGATCTTGGCAGAATTTCAAAAGGACAATTGTAAAATATATTTAATTTTTGTAAGTAAATTAATCTCACCATTCCAATGATAAATTCAAAGTAATAAAATATACAAGCCCAATTTTCTACACGTAGATACTAAAGTAAGAAAGGTTATTACATGCTTTCATCTATCCTGAAAATCAATGTCTGCCCAGAAAAAAAATCCTGGCATTTTTAGTTCCTGGAAATGAAATAAAAATCAACTAAGATTATTTTTTTCTGCTTAGCACTTCTGGACTTCTAGTCTATCTTAGATTGACCTCACTGCAAATATTATCTGTATTCTTTTTAATATTATTTATTTTTTATTGTCAAGGTGATGTACAGAAGGGTTACAGTTACATAAGTAAGGCAGTACATTTCTTGTCAAACTTGTACCCCCTCCCTCATTTTTCTCCCACTTTTGCTTTGCCATCCCTCCCCCAAGTTGTACAGATCATTTCCAACATATTGTCTTGTGAGTATTGCTGTATTATTCTTTTATGTTGGAGTCACTTCCATTCCTTTCAACTAATACTTGACATGTCAAAACAAGTCTCATTAACATGACAGCATATACATTGGTTGCTTACTATATAATTATCTGTAATATAATAATTACTAACTGATAATACAGGAGGAAGTTACCTAAACCCAAATGAAGTAGTTGATATTGATATTTTTCAGAATATAGACTTCCTGACAAAAAAGTACTCATTGATCATTTCTATTTTGCTTGCCTTAATACCATTCTCCCCACGCAGAATGCTATTTCATTTGGTGTGGGGGAGACAATGTGTGTGTTTCAAAGCAGCAAGTATTGAAACTCATGCTGCTTCTGCTAGACTTTCACCTGGTGTGCCTGGACTCAGAATTGGCTTTATTTCCAAAAGGCAATTGGGGAATTGATCACACAGCTGCTCTACATGGATAACAAAAGAAGGTGTTTGTATTGTAAGCATTCAGGCATTTCAGAATGAGCGCATATTTTATAGGCTGCTGTATGTGTCTGTTAGAAAATGTGCTTCAGTGAATTGTGAAAATGTATTTGTTATGGTTTTACATGGCACTTGTTTCTTTTTTTTATTGTGAAAATACCGTACAGAGGGGTTACAATTAATTGGGCAACGTAATGTGTACATTTCTTATCAAGCATTGTTGCCCCCTCCTTTGTTTCCCCTTCCGTTTTTTCGACATAACGACTTGTACATCTCATTGTTGCAATGAGTCCACCTGTATCCCTATTTAAATGATTTGTTTTTGCCCTTCCCCTCCACAAATTATACCAACATCAAATACAGTGAAAGCAGGGGTTATACCGTGGGGGAGGGACATACAAAGCAACAAAGAAATCATCTTATAAATATGTTAGAAACAATAGCAAGAAAGAAAAAAACATTGGAATCCTTATCTTGGGGTTCCTTTCACCTAACATCAACTTATCTGACCTTCTCTGCTTGTCTCAGACATATACTAGTTACTGCAAATAAGGGAAACCATGGGACCTGTGTTTCTTTGGGCCTGGCTTACTTCACTTCATATAATTTTTTCCAAGTCTTTCCATTTCCATGTCCCATTTGTTTTTTAATTGAACATGGTTTATATTAGTGCTGCCCATCCTTCTTTCATTATATGTATAGATATATTTTTTTGTTCAAACATTTAACGTTATAAATTATCTGAGAACATATGATGAGATGAAATACTTTATTTTCTTAACAGGATAGGATACAGTAGCTAGTCTAATCAGATTTGAATTATCACAAGCAAAGAAAAATAGAGAAAAAAATAAGCAAAAGCTGAAAATAACGGCTTGTTGCTAAAATGAGGTAAGGAGAAATTTTTATTGTTTTAATTCATTAAGTAAACAGTCTGTCCATTAGTGTGTGGTGAACTGAATCTGCTCTATCAAAATAAACATTAGAGAGATGCAAGAATAATATAAGGGAATTTTCATGACCACACTTAACAAGTACATTTAAATCTCCAAAGAGGTAGCTTCATATTTGAGAAGGGACTTGGAGATGATATGGTAAACCATAATAAAAAGAGTAAGATATTGCAAGGACTAATAGTTGAAGGGGGAAAAAGATTTAGAAATGAAAAGAAAACATAGAAGATGAACAGGATTCTTGAGGGTTTGTTAGGGAGATCTATTAGTGGGGTCATTGTACCTGGGAACATGACATAAGTAGATTTAGTAGATTTATTTTAAAAGGCTTAATTCTTTGACTTGATCAAGTACTATGTCAGGTGGTTAATTCATACAGTTAAGATAATGAGGCCAGAACTTTACATTTGATTCTCAAGTACACCAGTCATCCGTAGCATATGTTCTTTAAAGAAGTTACAAAATTTTATCATAGAAATTGTACTTTCTGTAGAAAAATTAGGTACATGAAATAGATATAGAAATTGTTTTTCTTAATTTGGAGATATTCAAAGCCATTATTTCATATTTTATACTTGCAAACTTTCATCTTTCAATTGCATATACATTCTCATATATCAATACATGTTTGACAAAATTCCACATGCTTAACAATCGTTTTCAGTTGTCTTAATTATTTTTAATCCTCTAAATCTATTTATTTCTGTCATTTAACCAGATTGATTGATTGATTTAATCAATCTCACTAGTTTTTCACATAAAATTTATTGAGTGTCTATTAAACCTATTAGATAAAACTGACAACAAATATTAGGTGTCTACTCTCAGAAAGTCTATACTCTAAAAAAACAATAACAAGATTTTGGAAGCAGGTTCTCCATTCTCTTCAACCTTCAAGCACAGAATCTGTGACAATTTTTTTTTATCAGTGAATGGTTGCTGAATAAGATGAAGGGTTATCATGTAGAGACAAAGATGTTATACTGGTGGAAGAATTAGATGCATATAATCTTGTAACAAGTTTGATATTATTCTTGTTTTTTAAAAGTTGAATGCATAAACTAAGTGAGTATAAATTACATATTACATATTTTGGAAAGTATACCATCATAGATCATTTAAGAAAGGAAATCAATATATGCTTAGCTTATTATAACTACTAAGTAGGTAATCCAACAAAAGCCATTTCTTAACCTTTAAAGAGGAATAAGTGATGAAGGAAATAGATTTTATATTTCCATGTTATTTTATATAGCCTTAAAGGTTTGTCCCCTTTGTCACTCTGCCAGATTAGAAAATCATACCCCTGTACATCTCAAGGATTGGGAAAAGATTGAGATGTTAGGTGGCGATTTCAAAATAAATGAACTGCATGCAACAAAATAGAGACTGTAGTTTTCAAAAGAATTGATTTTGGGTTTACTAACTGTATGGCTGTACTCTAGAATACTAAAAGAGGAAAAAAATGAGAAAGCACTAAACTCAAAGAATATCCAGATGTTTGCAACCTGGCTAAACTCAATTATTAATAAGAAAAAGAAGAGATTAGGATTTTAATTGTTATTTCGGATACAATGGCAGATTTCAGGGAGTCCACAAATTTCATCGTGTTTCCTATTTTAAACGCTCATATATAGATAAAGCATAGAAGAAGGGCTCATAGAAGATGTGTTGTTATTTGAAAGATTAGACTGGAGAGTCAAAAGACAGTTATGCATGTTTCAGCTCTACATTATGCACATAGACAAAATATTTCTGTACTTAAATGCTACTGTCTAGACTGCTGGTTAATAGCTAACAATGTAATAATATAGGATGGTATCAATCTTTCATCCCCTTCATGTAAAACAATTTGACCAAATAATTCTTTATTTGTCTTAAAGTATTCATTTTATGACAAAATGAACTAACAATTGGCACACACATACATTAATTTGCTAATGCCAAGTACATAACTAACATAAGAAAACACACTTCTCTGATGTAAAACTTTTCCTTAGATTTAAGGGAATTGCAAAAGGACTTGATATTCATATGATATCTGAAACGGGATCCACCAGTGAAAAATTCTCCCTCACTGGGGATCACTGGGGAGTGTACCTTCCCCCACCCTCTTTTTCTCTTTCTCCCTGGCCCTCCACTCCTTCCTCCACACCATGAGCTAATTAGCTTTGCTTTGTCAGGCCTACTCCCTCATGATGTTTTGCCTCACCACAGGGCCCATACAACAGGAAGACAAGAGACCATAAATTGAAACCACTGGAACCACAAGCTAATATGAATGTTTCCTCCTTTAAACTGTTTCTCGTAGGTTATTGGGACAGCAACAAAATGACTGATTAAAACAAAAAATGTTAGGATAAACCTGAGCTAGATGAAAATGGTTTATCAAAACAGTAGTTTTTTTCTTGGTGAGTCTAGGCAAAAAAAGGAAGGAAGATGATATCACTTTGAATATACATATGTAAAAGAATTTCATTTATGTTTATAACACAATTTACAAATACACACATACCACAACAGATCTATGCAAAGTTCCTCTAAAAACCATTTTGCTCAATTCCAGATCTCATGTAAAATATTCAGTAGTACATTTGTTATTCATGGTTTTACACATGGGGAAATTTAGTCACATATTCTAAATGCTTGTTGCCAACTCTTCAGTGATGTGTTTAAATGTTTAACAACAATCTTTCAAATAAATAAATGAATAGCCTTGATTTGTGTGGTTTGATGATTCCCATACCAATTATGACAAATTTCCAGCTTACAAGTTGGTACCATATAGCATTAACCACTTTCATTTGAGTAAGAGTCTGCAGATATTTTCCCTTCAGCCTTTGAACTGTCCCATTTGTTATCAGTAAGAATCAGACTTTCCCATATTCTAAACCCAGTCTACAGATGCATGAGCCAAATTTAATACAGTTTGAGCCACTAAGTTTTAGAATAGGTTTGTTATGAAACTAGCTTCAGGCAACTTGGACATGCCACTAGTTTAAATGATCTTCCTAAGACTCAGGGCTTGCCAAAAGTATGTATGCAAAATTTTGTGATGAATAACATTAAATAAAGATCTGAATTATATAATCAATTTGCATTAAATAAATTTAATGAATAGGTTATATCCTATATACTTTGTCTATGGAAAGGCATACCTAATATAATTATTTAAAAATATGTTATTTTCTTATTTCAAATTTACCTTTTCAAGTAATTTGTACATGAAATAATGCTTTACAGTTTGAAATTATGTTGAATTCAGTATAATAGGAAAGATACAGTCAAACTTAGAGCAACATATAAATATATGTTAATAGATTTCTTTATGTGACATTATACTATTTCTAGCCATACAGTTTCCTGTCTGATGAAGAAAACAAGAAGACAAGAAAAACAAAGAGAGGGAGAAAGGAAGGTAGAAAGAAAGGGAGGAGGGAGAAATGAAAAACAAAAAGGAAGGGAGGGAGAAAAAGGAGAGGGAAGCAGGAAGGAAGGAAGGAAGCAAGGAAGGAAGAAAGGAAGGAAGGAAGAACAGAAGGAAGAAAGGAAAGAAGGGAAAGAAGAAAGGAACGAAGGAAGGAAGGAAGAAAGGAAGGGAAAGAAGGAAGGGAGAAAAATCCTGCTACAGGTAGACACATAGCAGGCATATCTAAAGAGACAATTTTTCTCTACAAAAAACTATGCATTCTTTTTTACTTTCAAGAGCACTAACATTCAGAATATTGAATAAAGAAGTAAGATAGGAAATACATTGAGTGACTAAAGAGAGTTATTATTGACTGGCTTCATATTTTCAAGAATCCCAAGGTGCTCCTATCAAACTGATTTTCAAAAAAACTACCCCTGGATTCAAGTCTGCATTTTCCAGCTGGCATAATGCACCTTTGGGCTATTGAACAAATTAATTTTTACCTTTTACTTAATCCTAAATGATTAAAAAATTTCCTTCCCTTTTTTCCATTTATCTGTCTAGAAGTATTCTATCTATAAAATACATCTACTGATTTGACAATGTAGCCATTCATTCATCAAACACTTATTGAATTTCTAGTTTGTAGGACAGAGAACATAGTGAACCAGAGTCCAGGTATTGCTATAAATGAATCTGAAAAGTATACACTAAAAAGTGCATATTTGAGTAATAAGATATTTCAGATGCCTAGAGAAGTGCTCTACATTTATAGAGTAAATTTTAATGAATATAACATTTAAAAAAATAGGAATGCAATATTTTTCAATATAGTGGGACTTGTCATGAAGTGAATGCAGGCTTTAATTTGGGGATTCATCCAAAGTCTTAATGAATTTGTATTTATAATTTGAGTCTTATTCTTAGACAACAAAGCAACAAAAGCTATTCTTCCCTATATACCTTCATAGATAGATGAATAACACAAGACAAAATGTGGGGCTGGGATGGTGGCTCAGTGGTAGAGTGCTTGCCTTGTATGAATGAGACCCTGGGTTCGATTCTTCAGCACCATATAAACAGAAAAGGCTCGAAGTGGTGTTGTGGCTCAAGTGGTAGAACTCTAGCCTTGAGCTGAAGAGCTGAGGACAGCGCCCAGGCCCAGAGTTCAGGCCCCATGACCAACAAAAAAATGTATAAGTTTGGAATCCAGAGATGTGAAATATTCCTGAAATTGAATTGATCCTGGAACTATCTACCCATCATTCATCTCTTCAGTGGGAAGAGAATACAGGAAAACTTGAAGTAGTAACTAGTTAGGCAAACCTATCAAGGGTAATTTGAGGTAAAAACTTGTACTACTAATCTCATGTTCAAATTTAGGCAGAATAGAATATTAATTCAATTCTGTATCCATAACCAGTGTATACCCTTGATTTCATGAGGGTCATTTCATATTTTGGGGTTACTATAGGTAATGGTTTTATCAATTGTTTTGTTATTGCAGAATACATGTCACCAACATTTTAATGTCTGCCATTGTTTGTTCTTATGAATCTTTGAGTTGTCACAGTCTTCTTGCCTTTGATGTCTCTTCAGACCGCTCTCTAGTTTCAGAATTAATGTGATTTGTTCTAACTTCTACCTCCATTTTTAAGTTCCAAGTTTAGTTTCACCATTTCCCACAAATAACTCTAGAACCTGATAGCTTATAATAAGTTTTAACTTTTTGAGGTTTCTGTTGCCTCACTGATAGTTTTGCTGACTTCTTCATATATGCATATAAACAATTTTCTTGAACGGAACTGAGCAGAGGTGGTCCCATCATTGTATAGTAGATGCACCTTCACAAGAGAGAAAGCCCCTTATAGAAGCCCCTGCTCTTGTCATATTATCTAGTATCCCATTGGACAGAACAAATCAAAAGGACAAAATCAAGAGTCATTCTGGCAGGGGGCTATTTAGCGTCGACAATTTTGAAAATGGAACTCATTGTGAGTGGCTGGTATGAGATAGCAATTAAGGTACACTTTCCATATTGAGCCATAGCTAACTAGCTTCAATTTCTTCTTAGAACAATTCATCATCAGAGGATGCAAGGTTAATGAAAATAAATAATTTGAGGTACAGTTGTGGTCATAATATATGATTAATTATGAAAACATTGGTAATGATGAATCTTCTCCAGAGTATAGTATCAAAAGCAATTGACTGGTATAACATTCTACAGTATAAAAACCCAAGCTATTGAACTTCATTCCATAGTGGAGTGAGTGGACGTTTAGTTTAGTAGAGCCTCATTCCATTTAGTACATTGTTTAGTAAAAATGAAAAATTTATTGCTTCACCTGTGGTTACCTTGACACAGTTATTTTCCAGGTGGAAATTCATTTCCTTAAAGAATTATGAGGACTTATTAGTTGAAGTTATTTTCTATTGAAGAATGTACAAAATTAGACTTAAGTAACATAAAATACTATAAGATGCATAGCTGATATGTGGTGATAACAAAAATAACTCAGTTATATCTGAATTTAAGCCTATTTACTTAGTTTGCTCTATTATTATGAAGACTAATTATTAGCCAATAATTTTGGCTTGCCTTTTAGAAAAGTATTCTTTATTTAACATGGGTAAATTGTATCTCATATCATGAGAGAAGTTATTTAGGGATAAGTTACAGATGCTGATGTACGGAAAAGGTATCTTACAAATGCTACTCTGTACCATTGTCTCTAATCCCATTAAACAATTTTTTCTTTAGAGCCAAGATGAAAGAAAATGATAGCAAATAAAACAGACACAGCCTTTATTCTCTCTTTTAAAATTTATTGTTATTGTAAAGGTGATGTACAGAGGTGATACAGTTACATAAGTCAGATAATTTATTTTTGAACAATGTTATCTCTTCCTTTCTTTTCTTCTAGTTTTTCCCTCCTGACTCCCCTCCTCCACAAGTTATATAGTTAATTTTCAACATAGTGTCTAGAGATTATCACTGCTGAATAGGTTCACTCTTTGTCCCCAACATCTGATTTCCTCCTTACCATCCCAAACCAAAGTTACATACAAGACAAGAAATAGAGAAATAAAAATCATTGACAAAAGAGAAAAGAAAAGAAAAAAATTAGTAGCAAAATAACATAAAACCTCTTTATATTTCTTGGAGTTCATTGTGATAAATATCATTTTATATGATCATAAAAATATACTGGGACATGATAAATAATACACAACCCATATTCTTAAACAGCTTAGTATCTAATGAATATATGTAAGTAATCTGAAAATTCAATGCAATACCAATCAATATCTCAACAACACTCTGCAGTGATATAGAAGAAGCAATCCAAAAAATTCATATGGAATAATAGAAGACCCAAAGAGCAAAAACCATCCTTAGCAGGAAGAACAATGCTGGAGGAATATCAATGCCAACTTCAAACTTTTACTAAGCATATAAATAAAAATAATTTGGTACTGGCACAAGAATAGGACTGAAGACCAGTAAAATAGAATTAAAGACCCAGAAATGAACCCACAGACCTATAGCCAACTAATATTTGATAAAGGAGCCAAAACACAGGATGGAAGAAATAAGGCCTCTTCAATAAATGGTGTTAGTAGAATTGGCTATACTGACACTGGATCCTTAATACCATCGTGTACCAGAAGCAATTGCAAATGGAATTACCTCAATGTAAGACCAAATACCCTGAAAATATTACAGGAAGGGATAAGGGAAACACTAAGGCTCTTTAGCATGTCAAAACTTCCTAAAACCCAATCACCCCACTAATAAGTGGGCTAAAGACTTAAAGAGAGACTTCTCCAAAGAAGAAATTAGAATAGCAAATAGACACAAAGAAATGTTCAGCATCTCTGGCCATAAAAAGAAAACTAAGATTCTACCTCATCCCACTTAGATTGATCATTATCAATAAAACAATTAATAGAAAGTTCTGGCAGGATGTGGCCAAAAGGGGACACTAATACACTCTTGGTATGAATGTAAACTTGTTCAACCACTCTGAAAAGCACTATAGAAGTTCCTCAAAAGGCTAAACGTAGAGCTCCCTTATGACCCAACAATCCCATTTTTGGGCATTTATCCAAATGACCACAACAGGCCATAACAAAGCTACAAGCACAATCTTGATCATTGCAGCTAAGAGGGTAATCAGAATGCTTCCATCAGAATGGCATTGCCCTATTTGTAAGGCAAAAGGAAAAGACTTGGAAAAGATCATATTAAGTGAAGCAAGCCAGACCCAAAGAAACAGGCTGTATGATTTCCCTCATTTGTCATATGTAGCATGTGCCTATAAACCTACAAGTAAATCCAATGGCTAGTAAAAGACAAATAATTACACTTGGATATGATTAATTTAACAGAACTCTAAACATTCACACAGTGAGAACAGAGGAGGATATTCTTAGGAGAAGATCACAAGGGCTCTATAGCTATGTGCATATGATCATGTACAAATGATACTTGTCAAAACAAACTCCAAGAAATGGAAACAAAAGGTTTTGTTTTTTGTTCTTTGTAGTTATTTCCACCCCCTCTTTGGTTTACTCCCTTTTGTTACTGTTTTTGATTTCTATACCTCTTGTTTTGCATATAACTTTATCTCACTTGGGAGGGAGAGAGGAAGTACAGAAATGGCAGGACAAAGGGTGAACCAATTCAGCAGTGGTGCTCACTAGCCACTATGCTGAAAATGAACTATGTAACTTGGGGAGAGGAGAGGGTCAGGAGAGAGAAAATGAGGGAAGAGGTGATGCTGTTCAAAAAGAAATGCACTCATTACCTTACTTATGTAACTGTAACCCCTCTAGACATCACCTTTGCAATAAAATTCAACTAAAGAAAGAAAATGTAAGTGTATAAGCAAATAACTAAATAATAATTACAATGGTACACTATGTCCCTCCTTTGGTTGTAGATATTTTTTGAGATTTCTAGGTGCAGCTCAGCTGTAGAGCCAGTTTGTCTCAAGGCCAATTGCAAGCAAATAAAGCAACCTGCTTCACTGTGGTAGCTCTGTACTACTTTTACCAGTCTTTGTGAGGTTCTCTTTTTACCTGAGATAGCGCTCAGCTGATGGAAGTGTAATTGCCTCCAGTGCCTCCATCTTAAACAGGAGGCCCCTCCCTGCCACACTTCAAGATAAGGAAGATGAAACTTTGTCTCCTCTGCTATTGGCTTGAAACCTTGGAGACGTTATTGATCCGACCAATCCACAGATTGGGATTTGGAGCTTGCAAGAGATGTGAATTTGTCTCACAGCTAAGTCTGGCATACCTAGGTTGCTTTTTAATAGAGGTTTTGGTTTCTCCCAATCATGAGAGCTATGAATTGTTTCTTAATTTCCCTCTTGTCTTTCTGCTATACCAGAAACTGTGGTTATTTATTTATTTTTCTTTGTATTAATAATAAATATTTTCTATTAAGTTGTCTGTTTCATCTCATTTTCACATGTTTTGATAAAAAGGCAAATTTACACATTATGATAAAGGAGGCAAAAAACTATTTTCAAGTAATATCCTTTTCAGTAAGTTGAATACTGTAATTCTTTGAAAGAAGACATTGTAAACAACTCATTAGAATGCTGAATGGTGGTCATTAATGGTTATTTGTAATGAAGCTGTGTCTAGTGACTTTCCTGAATTCTTTTGGAAGGCGTTCTTGGCAGAATTCTTATTAGGAAAATGCTTCTGTGAGACTTTAATAGTAGTTCTATTTTTATCTGGAGAGAAATGAACCTTACAATACTACTTTTCTAATGTAATGGGATCTCTTGCCTTTTTAAGGAGAAATCTCTAATTTGGGGTGAGTGGTAGCTTGTTTTAGCCTATATAAAAAAGTGTACTTAAATTATATATGAGGAAAAAATAAACTAAGTATAATTTAACCTTATCTTTGTAAATGTTTCTATTTTTCTTCAATGCTTCATTTTGGATGCTATCAGCAAAGAAAATACTTTTAAATTAGGACTGAGATATTTTCTAAGATGCTGCACTTGGTAGGAAAGAATATGAATTTTAAAATTGTGTGAGAAGGAACACAAACAAATGTTTCATTTAATAGTAACTGGCTTACCATATGCCTACGTGTACTAGTTACAAGTCTAATAACTAGAAAAACTATTGAGCAAGATGGCTGAGGTGTCAACTTTCATCTGTGGATTTTGGAAGTTGGCAACTAAATAGGTGTATCAACACATAATACCAGGTAAGGACAAGTAAAGTAAAAAAATAAAGGCTGAAAAAGGAAATGGAATTAAATGCTAATTTTAGACAAAATATGCATAATATTTGCATGATTTTCATGATGAAATGATCCGTTTGCAATTTTTACATTTTTGTATGATCAATGATACTTTTATCATTTCTTTGCCCTTAATTATGTCATTCCTTTTCTACTCTCATATTTATCTATTTTGTCCTAGGTTTTTTTGTTTTCCTCTACCACTTAAGTGATTTGTCCCTTGGACTTCTAAAAATGAAATAAAAGTTTGCTTGACTGTAATTTAGCCTTTCTAGATGATTGTAATTTGTTTGTATAACTTCAGTCTTTATCCTTACTATCTCTGTGCACACTACTTTTACATTCCTTCTGATTTCAAAATTAGTGTTGACTTTCCATGTTCTTCTGTTCTATATTCTCTCTTTCTCTCTCTCTAGCTTGGCGCTTGAACTCAGGGCCTGTGCCCTGCCCCTATAACTCTTTGTACTCAAGGCTAGTACTCTACCGCTTGAGCCACAGTTCTACTTTCTGCTTTTTCTGAGTAATTTATTGGTGATAAAAGTCTCACAGATTTTTCTGTCCTGACTGGCTTAAAACTGTGATCCTCAGATCTCAGCCCCTTGAGTAGTTAGGCTTACAGGCCTGAGCCATCAGCACTGGCTTTCTATCTTTCCTCTTAATAAGTAATCTATTGTGAAGCTTTTACATTTTCCTTTCAAGAGTTTGATGAGCAGCATCTTCTAGGTCCAATTAGAACTTTCCATGGAAGATACTAAACAAAAAAAAACTACTTCATAAATGCAAAGACAGAGGCCATGGGAGACAAATTAATTTCTGAGGCTAGAATTCCAGAACTCTAGGTCAATGAGTCAAATAATTTCTTCATATCCAGGTATAGAGTCTGTAGTTTTTCAAAGAATAGAAATTTTTTATTGTAAAGATACTGTACAGAGAGGTTACAGTTACATGAGCAAGGTAATGAATACATTACCTATAGAGCATTGTTACCTCCTCCGTTGTTTTTCCCCTACCATCCCATCCCTCCCCATCTTCCCAACTCCTCCCCCCTTTCCTCCTAAATTGTAAAGTTCATTTTCAACATAGTGTCTTGTACATTTCCTTGTTACAATGGGTCAACCTGTATCTTTATTTCAGCATTTTGTTACTTTCTTTCCCCTCCCCAAATTAGAAAAATGTATAAAGAAGAAGGGCACCAGAATCAAATACAGTGAAAACAGGGGTTATACCATGGGAGAAGAGTGTATAAAAGAAACAAAAAATCACAAAGTAGATTACAAACAACAGTGACAAAGATAAAACCTGTTGTGTCCCTATGTTAAGGTTCATTTGATTTAGCATCATCCTATATGGTCATATGTACAAGGTTTTGACCTTTTCTGCTTGTCTGGTAAGATTATTCTAGATGTATACTAGTTATTGCAAATAACAGAAACAATGGGACCTATGATTCTTTGAGTCTGGCTTACTTCATTTAATATAATTTTTTCCAAGTCTTTCCATTTGCTAACAAATGGGATGGTGTTATTCTTTCGGATGGAGGCATAGAATTCCATTGTATAGGTACACACATTTTTTTGATCTATACATCTACTGAGGGGCATCTGGGTTGGTTCCATATCTTAGCTATAGTGAATAATGCTGCAGTAAATGTAGTTGGGCTGGTAGCTTTAGTATAGCCTTGTTTGTGATCATTTGGGTAAAGCCTAAAAGTGGGATTGCTGGGTAATAGGGGAGCTCTATGTGAGCTTCTGTATGGCAAAAGACATAGCTAGCAAGATCAATACAAAGCCCACAGATTGGGAGAAGATCTTCACTATCCATACAGTGAACAAGGGTCTCATATCTAAAATATACTTAGAACACAAAAAATTAAATTCCCCAACAACAAATCCTCAAAGAAACAACTGCCCAATTAATAAGTGGGTTAAAGACTTGAAGAGAGATTTCTCTGTAAAGGAAAGAAGGATGGCCAATAGATACATGAAGAAACACTCAACTTTTCTAGCCATAAAAGAAATTCAAATAAAAACAACACTGAGATTCTACCTCACCTCAGTTAGAATGGTTATAATGAAGAAATCTAATAACAACAGATGTTGGAGAACCCTACTGCATTGTTGGTGGGAGTGTAAACTTGTTCAACCCCTTTGAAAGGCAGTATGGAGGTTCCTCAAAAGACTACACAACAGAAAATTTTAATTACTATGAACTAATGACTACTAGAAGTTTCCACTTTGTCTTTTCACACAGGAACTTGTATTATTTTCATCCTGTTCTGGCTCAATCATCATCGGTTATTGCAGCTATCTCCAGATGTGGAGGGATAACTGAACATACAGCAGAGAGCCTGGAAGCTGAGATAGGTCCAGACGGCGTTGGATTTGGGGAGAAAGCTTGCTTGGAATGAGGAAAGTTCATTTTATTTGTTTAAAGCAATATGTATGCTCATGCATTTTTAACTACCAAAACAGGACCATAAATGATATTACCAACTAACTTCATATATTCAATAGAATGTTTTGCTAGGCAGAGCTCATTATCATAGATAAAGATATATTTTGTTGGTAACTATACTAGGTGACAAATGGCTGGACACTGGAAATATTTTGCCTAATTATTACATTGTCATGTGCTGAAATAGAAGTATGCTTTCCCTAAGCCCTTCTTCTTATCTATTGGTGGAAGTAGGTATGAATTGTAGCATCATTTTGTACAGGTATGGACTATTTCTGGATGGCAGGTCAACATACCGAAAGTCTCTACTGATAGTGGAATTATCAAAACCTATAATTCCCTTCATATAATTATTGTGTGGATATTTATTTACTTAGCCCATCCTTGGGTTTGACTCAGGGCCTGGGGACTGTCCTTGAGCCTCTTTATGCCCAAAGCTGACGCTCTACCACTGCAGCCACAGTGGCACTTCCAGCTATGTGTTTAAAGAAAAGTTTTGATAGAAAATAAGACCTGAGAACTTAGGTTCCACGTCAATGCCTGAAACAGATGGGTGCACATAAGATTTTTTTTGTCGGTCGTGGGGCTTGAACTTTGGCCTTGGCCACTGTCCCTCAGCTCTTCAGCTCAAGGCAAGCACTCTACCACTTGAGCCTCAGCACCACTTCCGGTTTTCTAGTGGTTTATTGGAGATAAGAGTCTCACGAACTTTCCTGCCTGGGTTGGATTTGAACTGTGATCCTCAGATCTCAGCCTCCTGAGTAGCTAGGATTGCAGGCATGCATGAGCCACTGGTACCCCCCTGGTGCCTATAAGATTTAAAAGACATTTTTCTTGAGTATTGAATGAAAGTTAAATGAAGCTTTGGATTTTTTAAAGGAGATAATGGAGCATTTAACGATGGTGTTTAGTTTAGTCTACAGCTTGTTTGGCTCTAGCTTCCTTTTTATATTTCAGTTCCTATGGAGAGACCCCGAAAATTGTATTAAGTGAAGCAAGCCAGGTCCAAAGAAAAGTAGGTTGCATGTTTTCCGTCATTTGTAGTAAGTACAATATATCTATAATATTTTTAGCAGGGGATTACAATAGCCCAATTGCTAAGTGCATAGGACCATATATGTGAAGTACACAAAAATGAACTCAAGAATTGGAAACAAGAGGTTCTTATTATGTCTTTTTTGAAATTTTATTTTTTTTGTGAACATACTGTACAGAGGGGTTACAATTATATGGGCAGGATAATGCTTACATTTCTTATCAAGCATTGCAGCCTCCTCCTTTGTTTACCCTTCACATCCCTTCCCAGCCTTCCCCCCACAACCACACCCAATCCTTCACCCCCCGCACCCCGGCAGCAACGTTGTAAAGCTCATTTTCGACATGACAGCTTGTACTTCTGTTGCAACAGGTCAACCTGTATCCTTAAACGACTTGTTTTTCCCCATCTCCTCCACAAGTTGTACTGACATCAAATAGAGTGAAAGCAGGGGTTATACTGTGGGGGAGGGACATACAAAGCAAGAAAGAGATAATCTTATAAATGC